>NW_018393823.1:0-6009 GCF_900095145.1 Mus pahari | reverse complement strand
ATTGAAGGAGGTATCTATGTTGACAAGGAATTGAATCATGGGAGTGTTTGGTTAGCTGTGAATGATGAAACAGTACTCTGGTAATACAATAACCTTAAGAACAAATCTTTATGCGGTGACCAGTTCTCCATCATATTCGTAGTTCTATTTATCCCTAAATCTCAGAGAGATTTCATTTACCATGGTTAAGATTAAAGCGATCTCAACCATTTGCAACAGTTTTTTTACCAGGTGGGATGAAAGATATACTTTCAAATAAAATTGGTATGAAATAGGTGAGAGAATGATTTACCTATTCACTCTATTTCCACTTTCTCTCTACTTTGGGATTACCCAAAGAACCCCAAAATACCTTCCAACAAAATCTGGGTTTCAGCAGGGCAAAAATTGGAAAACTAGTCATGAAACCACAAGTATCCTTCAGTTAAGGGCCTCACTTGAGGGGAGGGAATGATGAAAGGGTCTACGGGAACATACTGTCTATAGTTTCAGGGCCTGAGGATCTAAAATCTCAGTATAGAATGAGACATTATGTTTTTTTCTGGATTTGCCAAGCTCATTCAAAAGAAATACCCTCCAATCTCCAGGTGTCTTGGGTGAGAATAGAATACTTTGATGGTATCCCAGCTGAAAAGAGACAGTGAGTACAAATCAGGATGATAGCAGGAAGGTTAGCTACATAGAAAGATATTCTATAGAAATGTGGGAATTGAGGGTAACTAATACTGTCCTGGAGTTAGTACCATCAGAGCTTTTGTTTTTTATATAAGATATTTTCTTTATGTGCATTTCAAATGTTACCCCCTTTCCTGGTTTCTTCTCCAAAAACCCCCTAATCCCTCCCCCCTCCCCTGCTCAACAACCCAACTACACCTACTTCCCTGTTCTGGAATTTCTCTACATTGGGGCATCAAGCCTTCACAGGACCAAGGGCCTCTCATTTCATTGATGTCCAACAAGGTCATCTTCTGCTACATGTGCATCTGGAGCCATTGGTCCCTCCATATGTATTCTTTGGTCTGTTGTTTGGTCCCCATGAGCTCTGGGTTTACTGGTTGGTTCATATTGTAGTAGCTCCTATGGGGCTGCAAAACCTTTTAGGTCCTTTGATCCTTTCTCTAACTACTCCATTGGGGACTCTGTGCTCAGTCTAATGCTTGACTTTGAGCACCCTCTTCTGTATTTGTCATTCACTGGCAGAGCCCCTCAGGAGACAGCTTTGTTATTCCTTCTTCCTGATCTTCATGTGGTTTTTGAATTGTATCTTTGTTGTTCCGAGCTTCTAGGCTAATATCCTCTTATCAGTGACTGCATACCATGAGTGTTCTTTTGTGATTGTGTTACCTAATTCAGGATGATATTTTCTACTTCCACCCACTTACCTAAGAATTTTGTGAATTTATTGTTTTGATAGTTGAGTAGTATTCCATTGTGTAAGTGTACCACATTTTTGTATCTGTTTCTCTGTTGANAATATCTGGGTTGTTTTCAGTTTCTGGCTATTATGAATAAGGCTGCTATGAACATAGTGGAGCTTGTTTCCTAATTACATGTTGGAGCATCTTTGGGGTATATGCACAGGAGTAGNATAGCTGAGTCCTCNGGTANTACTATGACAAATTTTCTGAGGAANNNCCAAACTNATTTCCAGANTGGTTGTACNNGNTTGCAATCCCACCAGCAATGGAGCAGTGTTCCTCTTTCTCCACATTCTAGCCAAAAATCTGATGTCATCTGAGTTTTGTATGTAGACACTCAGACTGATGTGAAGTAAAATCACAGAGTTGTTTTAATTTGTATTTCTATGATGAATAAGGATGTTCAACATTTTGGGGGGTGCTTCTCAGCCATTCAGGATTCCTCAGTTGAGAATTCTTTGTTTAGCTATGTACCCCACTTTTAATAGGTTTATTTGGCTTTCTGGAGTCTAAGCTATTGAATTTTTTGTATATATTGCATATTAATCTTCCATTACATGTTGGGTTGGTAAAAATCTTTTCACAATTTATTGGTTGCCATTTTGTAGAGTTGACAGTGCCCTTTGTAATCTTATGAGGAACCATTTGTCAATCCTTGTCTTAGAGTATAAGCTAGAGCTGTTCTCTTCAGGAAATTTTCACCTCTGAGTATTTGCTCAAGATATGAGGACCTTGATCTACTTGGACTTGAGCTTTGTATAAGGAGAGAAGAATGGGTTGATTTATAGTAGTATACATAAGTGACCCTCATAAAATTCACCAGTGAACTCCTAAACCTGATAAACAACTTCTGCAAAGTTACTGGATATAAAATTAACTCTCAAATAAGTGGCCTTCCTCTGCACAAAAGATAAAAAGACTGAGAAAGAATTTGGGAATCGCCACCCTAAACAAAGGTCACAAATAATATTATATATCTTGGTGTGACTCTAACCCATCAAGTGAAATATCTGTATGGCAAGAATTCAAGTCTCTGATGAATGAAATCAAGGAAGATCTCAGAAGATGAAAAGATCTCCCATACTCAAGGATTGGCAGGATTAATACAGTAATTAATTAATATAGTAAAAATAGTCATCTTGCAGAAAGAAATCTACAGATTCAATTCAGTCACAGGGGCAGAGGCGGGAGTAGTCACTGCTACAGTGGTACCCCACAAACAAGCAACCACGTGCGGATGTATGGACTCGCAGTCTGGAAGAGGAAGGGAAACTTCTTATTTACTTTTCTCTCATATAGTACTTTCTGTTCCTTTCCTTTCCCCAAGCCTCTCCACTCCACCTCCCCTTTCTCCCAGATCCACCCTCCATCCCCTCCTCTCAGAAAAGCGCAGGACTCCCAGGAACATCAACCAAATACAGCGTAACAGATGACAATAAAACTCAACACATGTTTTATATCAAGGCTTTGAGAAGACAAGGCAGCTGAGTGGAGGAAAAGGGTCCAAAAGGTAAGCAAAAGATTCAGAGAGAGCCTTTGCATCCACAGTTAGCAATCTCACAAGAAAGCCAGGGTATACAACCATAACATAACTGCAGAGGACCTAGGTCAAACCTGCACTGGGCCACTGCTCTGTCGGATTCCCCATGGGTCCTTCTTAGTTGATTCTGGTGTCATGTTCTTTCTTTCTTTCTTTCTTTCTTTCTTTCTTTCTTTCTTTCTTTCTTTCTTTCTTTCTTTCTTTCTTTCTTTCTTTCTTTCTTCTTTCTTTCTTTCTTTCTTTCTTTCTTCTTTCTTTCTTTCTTTCTTTCTTTCTTTCTTTCTTTCTTTCTTTCTTTCTTTCATATTTTGTTTATTTACATTTCAAATGTTATACCCTTTCCTAGTTTCCCTTCTGAAAATCCCCTATCCCCTAACTCTTCCCCCTGCTCTGCAACCTACCCNCTCCCATTCCTAGTCCTGGCATTACCTTATCCTATATTTAGGGGGAGAACATGATGATCTTGGGAGGTAGAGGTAGAGGGGGACCTGAGAGGGAGAGAGGAGGGGGAGGAAATAAGGGGGGCAGAATCAGATACTGGAAGTGATGGGAAAGATGTGCAGGAGGTCAGGAAATCGATAAAAATAAGGAAGGGGTGGGAGTATGAGGAACAGGGGGATAGACTCTTGAAGGTTTCAGACATCAGGGAAACATGAGACTCTCAAGACCCAAAGGGGATGAATTTTGTCCAAATGCACAGAGAAGGGGGAGATAGTACCCATATAAACCACCTGTAGTGGATAGTTGTGCTAACCTCCCCCTGCCCACTCCCACCATGACTCACGCCAATGCTCTCTGTCAAGGAATGGTACCCCCCACCCTTCTCAAAGTTTTTAACCAAGGAACATTTCTGAGCAAAGGAAGAACAGGGNCAAGAAATGGAGCAGAGACTGAAGGAAGGGAAATCCAGGGATTACACTGCCTCAGGATCCATCCTGTCTTCAAACACCAAACCATGCACAGCTCCTGTGGTCAAGAGGAGCTTGCAGACAGGAACTTTGAGTGACAGTTCGTTGGGAGGGATGGCCATCAACTGACCATTGGAGCCAACCATTAAACTGAGTTCAGGGAACTCATTGCAGGAGCTTGCAGAAAAACTGGAGATGCAGAGGGGATTGCAATTCCATTGAAAAACAACATCTGCTGGCAGTACCACACAGTGCTCATAGAAACTAAACCACAAATCCAGGATTGTATAAGGAGGAATCTATAGCTCCAGATATATTGTAGCAGAGAATAACCTTGTTGAAAGTAATGGGAGGCAAGTCCCTTGGTCCTGTGGAATTTGATGTGCCAGTGTAGTGGGTTTCTGAATCAGTAGGGCAGGAAAGGGAGGGTGGGTGNAGGAGCATACACATCCAGGCAGAGNGGAGACAGAGAGTGCAGATGTAGTTTGAAGAGTAACCAGGAAGTGGTATATCATGTAATCCAATGGAATNATTAATAAATACATTTTTAAAAAACACACANATGNCAGGCATTTCATTTTAGNAAAGTAGACACAGNAGNCAGCTNAGAGAGTCAGGGAAAGTACCNAGCTGACCTTCCTACTCNGCTGACCTCCCAGAAGGAAACCATTCTTTATCCCTCTCCACACTGTCTTAAGTATCCTTCAACTTAAAGACCTTCCTTCTGAGGAAGGGCACTGGAGGTGCATCCCTTTAATCCCAGCACTTAGGAGGCATAGGCAGACAGATATCTGAGTTCCAGGCCAGCCTGGTCTACAGAGTGCATTCCAGGACAGCCAGAGCTAAAAAACCCTGTCTCGAAAAACAAAAAACAAAACAAACAAACAAACAAACAAACAAACAAGAAAGAAAGAAAGAAAGAAAGAAAGAAAGAAAGAAAGAAAGAAAGAAAGAAAGATAGATAGAAAGAAAGAAAAGACCTTCCTTCTGTCTAGCTGCATCCATTCCCTTTCAACTGGTTAATTGCTCTACCTCTTGACCTGGAGTTGACTTTATTTTGCACTGCAATATATGTGTGTGCTAGGGCTGAGCCACAGGACAAAAATGTACACTGAACAGAAAGCTCTTGCTTTAAAAGTCTATGCTAGGGCTGAGCTACATCATAAAATGGTTTGTTTTGTTGTTGTTGTTGTTGTTGTTGTTGTTTCTTTCAGGAGTTAACAGAATCTTGAAGTTTGCAATGTGACCAAATATCCTGCAGCACAAATTAGCAATGTTCCCTTCCTTATAAAAATCAACCTCTTTGACAAGTGTTCTCATTGTTTCCAGGCATGTCTGAGTGCATCATCATGGAAACACAATGATTCCAAGACATCAGAAATGGGCTCTTGAAGCTGTTGCACATGGCAAACAGAAACCTAAAAAACACCAGGCCACCCGTGATCCTTATCATAAGGGATAAATTCACCTTCTGCTTTGTCATATAATTTATGGCAAGATGTCACCATTCTTGTCATTGGCTCAGTGTCCTATGTGCTGCTGAATGGAAGTGTTGTTGTCCAAGAGCCACCAAACCACTGAAACACTGAATTCAGTTAAACAGGGATGGTTTATTGAATGCAACCCCATGACAAAACAACCAGAGCAACAGCTAAAATCTGTATGCTTGAATTTGAAAGGTCTTATGTGAAACATATAGTTGTGGAATTTCATAAGATTAACAAACCTCATTACATACAGAAAATAACAGGATACATGGTCAACATAACCCTGCTCTGAGTCAAAATTTTGTTTTGTTTTGTTTTACATCCATGACTGGTGTCTAACTTGGGGTTTTACTGCTGTGAACAGACACCATGACCAAGGCAAGTCTAATAAAAACAACATTTCATTGGGGCTGGCTTACAGCTTCAGAGGTTCAGTCCATTGTCACCAAGATGGGTGCACTGCAGAATCCAGGCAGACATGGAAAAGCAGAGCTGAGAGTTCTGCTTCTTCATCCAAAGGCTTCTAGTGTAAGACTGACTTCCAGGCACCTAGGGTGAGAGTATTAAGCCTACACCCACACTGACACACCTACCTAACCAGGTCATACCTATTCCAACAAGGTCGCACCTGCAAATGGTGCCTCTCCCTGGTGCAA
>NW_018393822.1:9888-19368 GCF_900095145.1 Mus pahari | reverse complement strand
CTCGGACAACCGGATTCTTCTGTGGCAAAGCTTTATTGCTTCATTGAGAGGAAAACCCCGAGCCCCAGAAATGGTGCAGCTTATATATGTCTAGTGTGGCGTNTCTGCACCTGATTGGCTGCTTGCTCATAATTTCAAAAGTACACCCCGGGATGGGTCTTGACTTGGTGCGAATTCACTCTTGCACTTGCACACACTATATGTTTATAGTTATGAACAACAGAAGTCAACGCCATCCTGTAATGGCGATTGCTCACAGCTCTCTACACAGAGACATACTAGACTTGATTGTCACTATGGGAAGAACTTCTGCTGTCTTTGATTTACTTGAGCAGCAGGTGGTGAGTGGATGAAGTCCAGAGTGAATGTACATTGACATGAGAACACCTGTGTCCAAGGACTCAAATGCTTCAGAGCCATGGACTTGGCAAAGCATCACCTCAGGGGAATCTGTGTTTCTAAAAAACTTTTCATCTTCCAGAATCACACAAGGATCTCTAGAAAGGCCTTAGGCTGTGCTCAAGAGTGTGGAAAGTCTTTGGTTATATTGGGAAATAAGCTGTGTGAGTCACAGAACTTCTAGCTGCAGGCAGCCTGCCTTGTTGCATTTGCAGTGCAGATAGTCAGAGAATACTGGAGTAGAGGAAGGAGGAAATAACCATACTTGAAGTACAGTATGGCAAAAATGAGTAACAGAAGCAATGAGGAAGTATAATGGTACACACAAAGTTCTAGGCTTTCTTTGAATTGTAGTGTCAAAACCCATCTGCAGACAACTAGAGAACGCTCAGAGCAGGAGCACGTGACTTTCCCAGAAAAGAGACCACCAGTTGGGTATATAATACCAATGTAATGTCCTTAAAATAGACATACAGACAACATTTTACAGAATTAGAAGGTTATATCTGTGATCTGTACACACACGCAGATATATGTATATAAATACAATTTTTTTTAAAAAGGGCATGAGTTTGAAACAAGGACCAAGTGCAGTGGCACATAGTAGGTTTTGAGTGAGAAAAGAGAATGATAAAAATGATTTAACTGTATTATATTCTCAGCAAATATTAAAAGGTTGTCCCCAGAATTCTGGAACTGAATGGAATTGGGGTGGGGTGCATATATGCTTGGTACTTTCTTAAGAACAGGGTCTAATGCAATTGCAAAAAGAAACCCAGAATGTATGTGATATCAGATAGTAATATGAGAATCTATAAAGTGATGCTCCTGATAGTTGTTGTTGTTGTTGTTGTTGTTGTTGTTTTTAATTATCCTACCTGTTCTTCCCATTACATCTCAGCAAGGAGCACTATCTTCCATAATGGACAGAATTTTCTATCTCAATTAATGCAGAGAGAACCATCTCTTTTTCTCTCTTATTAATCTTTTATTTTATCTTTTCTTTTTTTTTGGATTTTTTTTGGGGGGGTTATTTTGATGTTTTCTTTATTTACATTTCAAATGTTATCCCCTTTCCTGGTTTCCCCCCTTCCAGAAACCTCCTATCCCCTCCCTCCTCCACATGCTTCTATAGGTCTATTCCTCCATCCCCCCCACCCCCACCCACTCCTGCCTCCCTTCCCAAATTCCTCTACACTGGGGTATCTTTCAGGCACATAGGACCAAGGACCTTTCTTCCCATTGTTGCTGACAAGGCCATCTTCTGCTACATATGTGCCTGAAGCCATGTGCACTCTTTGGTTGGTGGTTTAATCCCTGGGAGCTCTGGGGGAGTGAGTGGTTGGTTGGTTGAAATTGTTGTTTTACCAACGGGATTGCAAACCAGTTCAGCTTCTTCAGTCCTTTCTCTAACTCATCCATTAAGGGTCCTTATGCTCTGTCCAATGGTTGGCTGTGAGCATCTGCCTCTGTATATGTAAGGTTCAGACAGGGCCTCTCAGACGACAGCTGTATTAGTCTTCTCTCAGCAAGCATTTCTTGACATCCACATGAGTGTCAAGTTTTGGTGACTGTGTATGAGATGAGGCCCCAGGTGGGAAAGTCTCTGGATAGCCTTTCCTTCAGTCACTTCTCTACATTTTGTCTCAATATTTGAAGACTTGTGTATTTTGTTTCCCTTTTTAAGACTGAAGCACCCATACTTTGGTCTTCCTTCTCCTTTAGCTTCATGTGGTCTGTGAGTTGTATCTTGGGTATTCTAAGCTAACAACCACTTATCAGTGACTGTATTCCATGTGTGTTCTTTTGTAATTGGATTACCTCACTCAGGATGATATTTTCTAGTTCCATCCATTTGCCTAAGAATTACATGAATTCATCGTTCTTAATGGCTGAGTAGTTCTCCATGTGTAAATGTACTTCATTTTCTGTATCCATTTCTCGGTTGAAGGACATCTGTGTTTTTTCCAGCTTCTGGCTATTATAAATAAGGCTGCTATGAACATAGTGGAACATGTGTCCTTTTTATATGTTGGAGCATTTTTGAAATTATACTGAGGAGTGGTATAAGATGGGTCCTCAGAAAATACTATCAACAGTTTTCTGAGGAACTTACTCCTGGCAGGTTAGATTTTATGAGAAAATCTGAATGTTTTTTAAGTCCTAACAATTGTAACTCGGCAAAGTATTGCAGAAGAGAAGAAGCTGTTCAATAGCTTCATGTGGTTCTATTTATTTTTAATTGAAGTCTGTAAAAGAGAGGAGTAATGGCTGGAGAGATGACTCGGGGATTAAGAGGACTTACTGCTGAATAATATTCCACTGTGTAAATGGACCCCATTTTCTTTTTTCATTCTTCACTTGAGGGACATCTCTATTGCTTCCAGTTTCTGGCTATTATGAATAAAGCTGCTATGAACATTAAAAAAGGAATCCTAAATAAAAATAATTAAAATAGTGTAAATGTATGCTTTGAAGTTTTACAGAAGAACAGGATCTAGATGTGAAAGAGTAATTGATCATAAACATTCATTAGCTTGTTCTTAGAAATTGGTGCTAGCCTTAGATGATTTTTGTATTTTGATGTACCTAATGATCATCATAATATTCGTTCTACCTGGCTGTTTTATTGAAAACACATTTTTCAAAGTTGTAATATTTGGATGATTTTGTATTTTGATATATCTAAAGATTATAGCTCTGTACATTCTGTTTCAGGGCTTCACTCTACATAGCTTTTTAAAGTTATAACACCTATTTCTCTATGTATAAAAACCCTTGTTTGAGATTTGAAAAATACACTCAGATTCAAGGTGCTGTTGTTTGTTTCTGCTTGTCACAGCTGAATCCTTACTAACCTGCCTTGAGAACCTATAGCCTAGGGATCCCCACACCCTACTGGGGAGGTCCATGCACCAGATGAATTTGAGAATTACTCTTTCTAACTACATGAAAAATCAAGTTGGAGTTTTGTTGGGGAACATGTTGAATCTGTTTATCGCTTTTGGCAAGATGGCCATTTTTACTATATTAATCTGGCCAATCCATGAGCATGGGAGACTTTTCCATCTTCTGACATCTTCGATTTCTATCCTGGCCCGCGGGACATAAGTTATTCCATGGTCCTCGAGGGGGATTCCAAACCTAGAGAGGAATGGGATAAAGGAAGAGAAGGAGACCATGCATACTTGTCATAGTCTCATTTACTGGGTGAAAAGGCTCAAGTTAAATAGTATACAGAGAGGGGTTAGGAGTCATCGAAAGGAAGTAGTAAAGGACGGATGGGGGCGGCTTTCAGTCCACAAGTCTGAAACTTTCAGTGATTCAACTCAGGTCCTTGACGTCACTGCTCTGGAACACTGGGCGGCTTATCTCGAAGCTCCGGTCCTCCTATCAGCCCCAGATGACAGTTTTGGGCAGCTCTGGAATACTGGAAGACTCTTGTAACAGTCCTTGATGTTTGTTTAGGGCCGTAATCTTGCTGATTCCCACAAAATGGCCTTGCAGAGAGAGGGGAAAGGGCTCCTGACAAAGAACTATATGGCTCCCAGCTGCATGCTGTAAAAATGCCTGGGCTTTGGGATGTCCGGGATGTAGGATGCCTGGGTTTTCTCAACCTGGTCCCTGACAGATTTCTTTCTTCAAAGACTTGAAGTTCTTTTTATACAGATCTTTCAGTTGTTTGGTTAGAGTTATACCTATATACTATATATTGTTTGTGACTATTATGAAGGGTGTTGTCTCCCCAATTTCTTTCTCAGTCTGTTTTCCTTTGAGTATAGGAAGGCTACTGCTTTTTTTGAGTTAGTTTTCTATCAGGCCAGATGCTGAACTTGTTTATCAGCTGTAGGATTTCTCCTACACCAGATTATCAGCTGGTGGAATTTTGAGGTTCACTTAATTATATTATATCATTTACAAAGAGTTATATTTTAACATCTTCCTTTCCAAATTAGATCCTATTGATCACTTTTTGTTGTCTAATTTTTGTACCTGTAACTTCACGTAGTATATTGAATGCATAGGGAGAGAGTGGCAACCTTGTCTAGTTCCAGATTTTATTGAGATTACTTCAAGTTTCTCTCAATTTAGTATGATGTTTGCTACTGCTTTGCTGTATATTACTTTTACTATGTTTAGATATGGGCCCTGAATTCCTAGTATTTCCAAGAATTTTAACATGAAGTGATGTTGAATTTTGTCAAATACATTTTATGACTGTAATGAAATGATCATGTGGATTTTTTGAGTTTGTTTATGTAGTGGGTTATGCTGATTGATTTCCTTGTATTGATCCANCCTGCATCCCTGGGATGAAGCCCATTTGATCATGCTGAATGATCTATTTGATGTGTTCTTGGACTTGGTTTGCGGAAATTTTATTGAGTATTTTTGCATGATATCCATAAGGGTAATTGTTCTGAAGTACCCTTTCTTTCTTGGGTCTTTGCGAGATTTTGGTATCAGTGTAATTGTGGCTTCATAGAAAAAATTGGGTAGTGTACCTTCTGTTTCTCGTTTTGTGGAATAGTTTGAAGAGTTTTGTTACTAGGTCTTCTTTGAAGGTATGAGAGAATTCTGCACTAAACCAATCTGATCCAGGACTTTTTTTGGTTCAGAGACTATTAATGACTGCTTCTACTTCTTTAGAGGGTATGTGACTGTTTGATGGTTTATCTGATTATTATTTAATTTGGAGTATTTTTGTATCTTTCTAGAAAATTGTCCGTTTTATCAAAATTTTCCAGTTGTGTTGAGTATAGACTCTTGTAGTTGGATCAGATATTTTTTAAATTTCCTCAGATTCCATTGTTATATCTCTCTTTTCTGATTTTGTTAATTTGGATACTGTCTCTGTGCCCTCTGGTTAGTTTGGCTAAGGGATTATCTATCTTGTTGATTTTCTCAAAGAACCTGTTCCTAGTTTTATTGATTCTTTATATAGGTATTTTTGTTTCTACTTGTTTGATTTCAGTCTTGAGTTTGATTATTTAATGCAGTCTACTCCTCTTGGATGTATTTGATTCTTTTTGTTCTACATATTTCAGGTGGAATGCCAAGTTGCGAGTGTACACTATCTCGAGGTTCTTTTTGGAGGCAGTCAGAGCTTTGGGTTTACCTCTTAACACTGCTTTCATTGTTTCCCATAAGTTTGGGTATGTTGTACATACATCTTCATTAAATTCTAAATTTTCTTTAATTTCTTTCTTTATTTCGTCCTTGACCAAGTTATAACTGAGTAGAGTATTTTTCAGATTCCAAGTGTATGTGGGTTTTCTGTTGTTTTTGTTGCTACTGAAGACCAGCATTAATCTGTAGTGATCTATAAGGAGGCATGGGATTATTTCAATCTTCTTATATGTGTTGAGGTCTATTCTCTGACCAATTATATGGTCAATTTTGAATAAGGTTCCAAAAGGTGCTGAGAAGATATATTGTTTTGATATAGTATGAAATTATCTATAGATACCCATTAAATCCATTTGGTCCATAACTTTTGTTAGTTCCTCTGTGTCTCTCTTAGTTTGTGTTTCCATGATCTGTCCATTGNTGACAGTGGGATGTNGAGGTCTCANACTATTANAGTGTGAGGTGCAATGAGTGCTTTGAGCTTTAGCAAAGTTTCTTTTATGAATGTGGGTNTCCTNTTATTTGGAGCATATATGTACAGAATTGAGAGTTCTTCTTTGCAGATTTTTGCTTTGATGTGTATGAAGTGTTGTTCCTTATCTCTTTTGGTTACTTTTGGTTGAAAGTCGACATTTTCTGACATTAGGATGACTACTCCAGCTTGTTTCTTGAGGATATTTGCTTGGAAAATTGTTTTCCAGCCCTTTACTCTGAGGTAGTATCTGTCTTTGACACTGTGCTGTATTTCCTGTATGCAGCAAAATGCTGAGTCCTGTTTATATATTCAGTTTATGTATCCAGTCTCCTAATCTATGTCTCCTTATTGGAAAATTGAGTCCATTGACGTTAAGAGATATTAAGGAATAGTGATTGCTGCTTCCTGTTATTTTTATATTTGTGTGGCTATCTTCTATTTTGTTTGTTAAAAGATTGCTTTCTTGCTTTTTCTAGGGTATAGTTTCCTTCCTTGTGTTGGCATTTTCCATCTATTTTCCTTTGTAGACATGAATTTGAGAAAATATATTGTGTAAATTTGGTTTTGTCATGGAATATCTTGCTTTCTTCATTCATGGTAATTGACAGATTTGTTGGGCATTGTAATTTAGCCTTGTATTTGTGTTCTCTTAGGGTCTGTATGAGATATGCCAAGGATCATCTACCTTTCACAGTCTCTGTTGAGAAGCCTGGTGTAATACTGATAGGTCTGCCTTTATAGTTCTGCCTTGAACTTTTCCCCTTACTGCTCTTACATTCTTTCTTCATTTTGTGCATTTGGTGTTTTGACTATTATGTGTCAGGAGGACTTTTGTTTCTGGTCCAATCTATTTGGAGTTCTACAGAATTTTTTATGTTCATGGGCATCGTTTTCTTTAGATTAGGGATGTTTTCTTCTATAATTTTGTTGAATATATTTACTGGATTTTTAAGTATGGAATTTGTCATCTCTTCTATACTACTATCCTTAGGTTTGGTCTTCTCATTGTATCCTGTAATTCCTGGATGTTTTGGGATAGGCAGTTTTGCATTTTGCAAGTTTTTGACTGTTGTGTTATTTTTTTTTTCTGGTATCTTCTGTACCTGAGATTCTGTCTTCTATCTCTTGTATTCTGTTGGTGATGCTTATACATATGACTCCTGATCTCTTTCCTAGGTTGTTTATCTCCAGGATTGTCTCCCTTTGTGAATTCTTAATGTTTCTCTTTCCATTTTTAGATCCTGGATGGATTTGTTCAGTTACTTCATCAGTTTCGTTGTGTTTTCCTGTAATTCTTTGACAGATTTTTGTGTTTCCTCTTTTAGGGTTCAACCTGTTTCCTATGTTCTCCTATATTTCTTTAAGTGTGTCTGATAAGCAGAAAACTTTGATGCAGAAATGAGTCAAGCCTCTTCACAATATTTTTAAGGTCCTGATTAGGATATGAGTCTCACAGTAGTATGATTTCAAACTAAACTAATTCAGTAGTGTCTTACTTCAGGAAGATTGCCCAGAGTCCCACAGTTATTATTTGTTTTCTCATTTATAAATATTTTTATAGTAAAGATTCAAGAAATGCAACACTAAAAGGGAATCATTTCTTGTTCTTAGTCTCAAAATAATATCTTTCAACAGGTAACATAGAAAGACATTTACGGGATGATTTTTGAGATATTATCAACAATCAGGAAATATCTAATCTCTTTCAAAATTAATAACAGTTTAGCATGTAAGCCTATACACATTAGTGAATAATTTTCTATAATTGTGAACATGATTCTAGAATATTTTCTTATATTAAGTGTTAAACCAACTTGATTATAAGGAAATATGATTCAGTCATGAAATTTTATACTTTTCAGATTTTTGAGTATAATTTCACACCAATATGACACTGGATAGCCACCATCCTCTTACATTGTGCTTGTCCTTTCTATTCTCAAGGTCATAGAACCTTGTAATACTATCTAAGAATATTCTCTATTTTCTGGTATCAACGTTTCCTGGAGTACTTTGTAGAATTCACTGCTCAATTTGATAAGCCTGGAGTTTATTTCTCCTTCTCCCTGTGGTGGGCACATCGTCAGATCTTATTTGATATGATTATACAGTTCAAGCAGCTTTTTCAAGATACAGCATACATCCAATTTGGCCTTGCTTCTATTATTTATCTATTCAGACTAACAAACCATAGTGGGGAGTTTATACAGACTACAAACACAAGCAGGCACACACACACACACANACACACACACACACATACACACACACACACACACAAACACACACTTGAATCCCGTTATCAGATTATCCTATGATGTCCACCAAATATGCCATCAAAATATTGACCTTCTTAAGAATCCATAGAACCACACTCCTCCCCACCATAAAACAAAGCAAACCCTAATACCAAGATCAGTACTCTGAGTTCCAGATTCTTTCAGAATTTGTTTCAATGAATCTACAAAAAATTAACAGTTCTAGGTCTTCAAGAATCATCACATTGATCTTCCCCAGTTCCTACACTATTGAGACACCAGTCTGAAGTTAAACCACTGTTACAAAACAGTGATTTCATTATTAATTTCTTTATTTTCAAATAAAAAATACTCAGCTTTTGCACACAGAGACATATGTGCATACACACACACACACACACACACACAGCTGGAAACTCAAAGCTAAGTGTATCACAAGAGGTAAACTGAAATCAACTATTGTAGAGGGACAAGAAGGGACAAACATTTACATTCAAATGATCATTTATAAAAGGCTTCTTTCTGCACATGTATTTTTATTCTCTGGCCTCATTTGCCAATTTTTATGTCATTGTAACATAGGCATATATAAATTGCAACAATGTTTGTATTGATAATAAATTTTTATACATCATTATTGTAAAAATATGAAATTTGACAAGAATCAAAAGGCACAAGTNCCCTTTAATTTTTACATAGGTTTTATCATGAAAGGATGAGTAAGTACTGAGGTGAATGATATTTTAATATGACCAAGGCCATGTAGAGGATGCCAAGTCCTTTGAGCCATGGGACAGTAGCTAAAGCAATTATTCTGAATCAAAAGAAATGAGAAATATTTCTCAGGAGGCCAAGGATGTGTTTATGAAAAACTGATCTCTGTGTGCACAGACTAGCACCTGTAGCTTCCACCTTGCACATGTTTATAGCCTGAGATTGCTCACTAAAAGAGACTTCTTACAAGATGAGATTCTCCCAACCCCTGCTATAGCTAGTAATGATACTGATGGCCCACGTTGCATAGGCATTGGTGCAGGACTCACCTTGACCACAGCTTCACTGTATATTCATATGTCTGCTTATCTGGCTTTTCTTCCTTCTCTCACCAACATTAGTCAGAGTTTGAGGATCAAANTCATGAAGGACAACACACACCAGCCACACTTTTCATAGANAAAACCCAACTGAACAGCTATGTTACTAATATTCAGTTAAGAG
>NW_018393822.1:8276-9422 GCF_900095145.1 Mus pahari | reverse complement strand
AGTCTTGTAATGTCTGAAAAACTGTGGCTAACCAAAGGCTGTGATCCACTATGAGCTCACCATGGTGTATAGGAAATTTTCTTCTTAGAATCCCCAACAGAGATTACGACCACCATATGAGGGTCATGAACTTTCCCTAAATTCATACAACCTTTGAATGCTCTTTAACTCTGTTTTCAAGAGTACGGTAGGCTCAACTGTTACCCTTGTTTATGGGCAAAGACACATCTGGACAGAACCATTCCTATTCCTAGAGGACAGCTTGACTATTGCCAGTNCCCTTAGAGATCTACAAGGATGAAAAACAGCAAGGGACAATGGAGGAACATACAGTCATATCTCAGACCCAGGAGACTGTTTGTGTTCACTAACAATTTTACACTTACAATCTTTTAGGAGAATGGTTGATCTTCCCCTATCTATTCTCAGGTTCTTGAAGACCCAAGCAATGTCAGGATTGGTTTCACTTCAGGAAATAGACCCTAAATACCACCATATAGAACTTGCTTACTAACAAAATGTTTGGGACACTTTTTCACTAGAATATCATGCAGGCATGTCATTATAGTTGATACAAGTGTTTGTAACTGTATGTGTGTTTATCCCTTCCCCCTGTTTAGTATGCAGATTACATTCTAGTACCAGTATCAGTAAATCACATAGTTATGCACAAGCTTGAATTTTTAGTACTCAGTGAGATATCTATCAGCTATCTGATTGCCAGCCTTGATTATGTACTGAATTTCCAGGAAAAGAATGACTTGGGTATTGGCATTTGACAAAGGGAAATAGAAATGGGCTACAAGAGAAGGGTAAAGGTACCTGTAGGAATGGAGAAAGATGGATCCACTGCAAGATTAGCCAAAGGCTCCATTCAATCTACCATACCCTGTTGTCCAGTTCTAATTTGGTTTGTTATTGTAGTAGAGAACACTATAACAAGGGGCAAATGTAAGAAAAGTGTTTCTTTGGCTTACAGTTTCAGGTAGTCATTGAGATATACCAATGTAACAACATTAAAATACAGAAAGAATAAGAGACCACAGGAATGCCCCTTACTGTATTGCTCTCCCTGAATTACTCAGCTACTAATATTGAATCATTCTACACAAACTTATATAAAGATGACATATTCTATGGTGACCT
>NW_018393822.1:0-8101 GCF_900095145.1 Mus pahari | reverse complement strand
TACACCATGTCTATAGTGGGCATCATTCTTTTACTGTAAGTATTCCTCTTAATGAAACTCCTTCCTGCTTTTAAAGAGTCTCTTTAACTGTAAGACCTCATTATTATGTCTCAGGCTTAACAATCTCCCTGTGTACTCTTCTTTCCTCTCAAGTAGTGATTTGGCTCACAAGGATTCAAGACCCTCTGTCCTAAGGAAGTGTATTTCCAAGGGTAAATTCCTGTTACCAGTATTTCCAAACAAACCAGTAGCATGCCCTCTTTTCTAACAATGTCAACCCAGTCACACAGTCATTTTAGTGTCAAATAAAATGAAAACTTTATTCTAATAAGAAGCCTCATGAGGCAAAGAAAATTGTGAAAGAACATTGTTATACACAATGTGGAGTGACATAGAGCAGGAGCTGACCTAATCTCAAAATCCTCCTTAATTAAACAAGCTCACAGGAAACATGAAACCAAGTGCACTGTTGATTTCCCTACTCATTCAGAGAATTCTGCATAGAAAACAATGTAATGATGACTGTGTCCATGCATACATTGTCCTGGCATAAGAATTACCTGGTATTCCATCATTAACTGTGATTCAAACTGTTCAAAACCTGAACAATTATCCTGGGAACAGTAAGAGAATGTAATGGCTGATAAGCTGTGATCCAATATGAGTTCACCATGGCGAATATGATGCTCTGTCTTCTCAGAATACCCAACACCATTTATTAGCAATATACATGGTTCATGGGGTTTCTGGAAATTCATACAACCTTTAAATACTCTTTGTCTGTATTGAGGAGAGTATAGTGGGTACAGATATTCTCCTTGCTTACTGGCAAAGACAAGTCTGGACAGAACCTCTCCTATTATTAGAGTACAATATAATTATTGACATCTATTAGAGATGTGCAAGTTGGAAACAAAGCAAGGGACAATGGAGGAGCATACAGTCACATCTCAGACCCAGGAGGCTGTGAGTGTTCACATTCAATTCAATACCTTGGTTACTTGTATCAACATTCATATGCTATGAATTTCCTGAGTCAGAGAATCTTAAACCTAAGTTCAAAATACTTTAAGAGAAACAATCTCACCTTGATAGGCAATAAAACAAGTTTACCACTGCTAATTTTGGTAGTGTTCATGTTGATATGGCTTGTAGTTTGACTTTGAAAAATATGCTTGCACAGCCAGAGAATTTATGGCACTCAAGGAAATAAAGTCATAAGGCTGGGATCATAAGAGAAGAAGAGAGCGCCAAGGAGTGAAGGGACTAGACCTAGATTCTAAGCTCACAGACTTCACTCATTTGCTTTCTTTTTTATGGGACTAAGAGAGGACATAGGCTTTTGAGGCCCTATCCTAGTTTGCATTATTTGACATGGGAATGCATGTCTGCTCACTTATGAAAGGTAAAACATAACAGTCACCTGAGGTGATGGGCTTGAAAATGAGGCATTGTGCTCCCACAGACATGCATTTCATAAGTCCCATCCCAGTGACAGTACAGACAATGTGTTTTGTCAACTTTTCTTGACCTTTGACTTCTATGGCATTTAAAGGATGAAACAACCATTCACCTGATACAAATATACCAGAATTCTTTAGTATGTCATACTGAGTACTAAATGCTGCTACACAAATCAGAAGCCTCCTCAACATGAATCTAGTCTATGATNTGAGAAAGATTAAGTAATGAGGATAGCATAAAATGAGTATGAAGTNCTCATTTTAAAATAACAATGTAACTGAAAATAATATGTCAATAATTTTGTGGTCTGTAGAACAACTTTTCCTGTGAGGATTAGAACAAGATGATTTGGGTGATAAACATAAGTTGCCAAGGGGTATCACTAAGTGACAAGAGTGTCACTAAGGGTGACTTATGAATATTGAGCCATCTGTGGGGAAATGAGCAGAGACTCCAAGTTCTCCAGTGATTTAGAAATAAGATCCTTTCTTTGGGAAACTCTGTAGATGGTGGGAGATGGAGTATGCTTAACCAACAACTAAGAAATCTTTCAATAATCAGGTAGAAGAAGTCAATGTACTTCACAGAGAGATCAACTGGGGTGACTGATCATTATAAGGATTTCATGTGAAAAACAAATGTTCTTTAGTGTAACAGTAAGAAGAGAACTTGTGTAAGAATTGTTTTTAAAATGGGAAGTGATTTCTTTAACTAGTATATTTTTATTCATTATAGAAATGGAAGCCAATTCTCATATTAAATGAGATAATATAGAGAAATATGAAAAAGTTAAAGCTTTGCACAAAATATAGTCCTTTATTGTATTGTGCAAGCCATTGATTGTTACTGGACTTGAACATGGAAACACAAAGCTGACTGACTCTAAAAC
The DNA here is from genome assembly GCF_900095145.1 of Mus pahari. Taxonomy (NCBI): domain Eukaryota; kingdom Metazoa; phylum Chordata; class Mammalia; order Rodentia; family Muridae; genus Mus; species Mus pahari. The sequence continues at coordinate 5,748 of NW_018393822.1, read as the reverse complement.
CATAGGAAAGAGGATAGTTCACCTCTTTTGACTTCTTGCTCAAAGTAACTACTATTTTGCCTATTAAAGGTACTGGAATGTGAAGTAGAAAATACAGGTAAACTTTAGAAACAGGGAATGTAATTTTATATGTTTTTTTTTTTTTCACTTGAACTGTATCGGGCATTGCTTGTTACAGTAAATGCACTCAGGAATATGATCTACAGGACCCTTGTAGCACAGTACTTGACTATCTTATAGCTGATTCTAAGCTTTCTATTTAATACTTTTAATTTACTATTAGTTTCAATATATAAGTAAAATTTATGCACAAAGAATATTTAATTTTTTTATTCATTCACTTTAAATCCCAACATCATGTCCCCCTTCTCCTCCCAATGCTCCTCACACTGATCTTCTCCACATTGCCTGCTCCCTATTTAAGAAGAAGAACCCCTGGTGTCATCTTCTAATGAGATCCCTCCAAGTCCTTTTGGCCCACTCCATTCCCACAATCACACATCAAGTCACTGTAAGATTAGGCATATCCTTTCAAACTGAAGCCTACCAAGGTTGCTCAATTAGGGAAAGAGTGGGCAGAGGATGGTGACAGATTCATCGTCAGCCTGAACCTCAGATATTGGCAGAACCATGCAGGGCTGTGGGTGTGTGGGAAAGAGGGGGGAAAGAGAGAGCTTGCTTTCCAGAGTTCAAGTGCTCTGGACAGGTGGACATGGGAGGACTGCCGGACACTTGCACATGGCCCCAGGTGGGCATCTGGCAGTGTTAGGACACTGACCTCACAGTACAGGTGGAAGACAAGGGTTATCCACAGGTACCAGGTTCTCAGTCTCCAACATGCTAAGCTGGACATGGCAGAGGATCTGAAAACAGAATAGGGGCCCCGAGGTATCCCTCAGCCCCGGAGATATTGGAAGAGAGTGCAGGAAGTGAAGGGGCACTAGGTGGTTCCCACATAGGAGATAATCCTTCAGAGAAAGTCTATGGTTTTAGAGCTTTATTGTAGAAAGGCAGGGGAAAAGAGAAAAAGTAGAAAGAGAGAGACCAGCCTTGGTCACATAGAGTGAGGTGGAAGGGAAAGAGAGAGAGAAAGAAGGCTAGAGATTAAGAACACTTAAAGAGGGTGAGGAGGGGCCAAATAGCCCCTCTTATAATGGGCTTGCTATTTTTCTGTTGCTAGGTAACTGTGGGGAGGAGAAAAGCCAGAAGGTCAGAAGCTTGAGTTATCTTCTACATGATTGTTAGCCAAGTGCTTCTCCTGTGGGAGCTGTGGAGGTGGTAACTTTGACAGGAGCCAGGGGTCCAAGAGACATGAAGGAATGCCTTCCATCCCATGTAGGTTGAAATTACCAACCACCAGATCCAGACCTCAGCTCTACTGGTGACCAGGCTGACTGTGCATAGCCCATTGCCCCACAGACCCACATGAAGACCAAGCTTAACTGCTGCTATGGACAACCAAGATCGAGGTTATGCTCTTTGTTTGTTTGGTGTTTCAGTCTCTTGGCATCACCACTACTGCCAAAAAATATGCCTCGAGACTCCCTGAGCTCAATCTGATATAGTGCTTTTTGTTTGTTATAAATTTCAACATTTTAAGTAAAACTTATAGATCAAGGTCCGTTTTTATTTCTANTGGTTTCCTAAAATGATGTTGGGAGAAAAAGAATATGATCAAATGTTCCACACATTTTCAATGATTGAAAAACTTTTACTGAATTATATTCTGATAATNTTCNATGANCTTTATTTAAGNGTGGGAAGGTGAATGTTTGAAAATGAGCAAAGAGGAAGANTGAGAGACTTGGAATCATNNTATATTGACTGGGAAATAAGAAATTTNTGTCTGNGTGAGAGCTAGCAAGNAAGGGAGCANAAATAGATNGAGATGTGGCTCCACAGTGGAGTGCAGGCCTGGCATGCAAAAAGTCCAAGGAGTTGGCTGCAGTGATATTTGATGAAGCTGCCAAGGACAAACAAGAGGGGAGTGTTTCCATAACTTAAAATAACTTTCAAACTGAATACCTTGATTCTGTTGTTATTTATGATTTCAAAATATATAGGATAACCACATTTTCTGTTTCCATTCTTCTGCCATGGGACATCTAAGTTGTTTCCAGCTTCTGGCTATCACAAATACGGCCACAACCTCCAGCAGGAAGACAAGACATCAAATGAGGAATGGGGTTGCCTTCCCACAGTCACATCTCTGACCCATAATTATTCCTGTTTGAAAGAATTACAGGAATGGAAATGGAGAGGAGCCTGAGGAATAGAAGTTCCAGAGACAGGCTCAACATGGGATCCAGCTCAAGGGGAGGTCTTAAGGCCTGAAACTATTTCTGAGGCTATGGAGCACTCACAAAAAAGGATGTATCATGACTGCCCTCTGAAAGACCCAACAAGGAGTTGAAATAATCAGATGCAGATATTTTCACCCACCAATAGACAGAAGCAGGTAATCCCTGTGGTTGAATTAGGGAAGGTTGAAAGAAGCTGAGGAGGGTAGTCCTGTAGGATGACAGACATTCTCAATTAAACTGGACCCCTGAGATCTCTCAAACACTGGACCACTGATCAAGCAGCATACAGCAGCTGATATGAGGCCCCTAACACACATACAGTAGAGGACTTCATGGTCTGTGTTCATTCAGAAATGATGCACCTAACCCTCAAAAGACTGAAAGCCCCAAGGAATTTAGAAGTCATTTGGGGTTGGGTGGGGCATCCACATGAAGAAAGGGTGGGGTGGGAGGAGGTGTGGAATGTGGAGCAGTTGGAGGGTGAATGCAGGAGGCAGGGGGGACAGCAATGGAATATGGAGTATAAAACATAAATTAAAAATCAAATTAATTTTAAAAATATACAGAGATGGATGATCATAGCCAACCATTGGACTGAGCACAGGGTCCCCAATAGAGAAGTTTGAGAAAGGACTGAAGGAGTTGAAGGGGATTGCAACCCCACAGGAAGAACAACAATATCAATCAACTAGTTTCCCCCCCCCCCCCAGAGCTCTGAGGGAGTAAGTCATCAACAAAGGAGAACACATGGCTCTCCAGCTGCTTAGTTGCAGAGGATGGCCTTGTTATGCACCAATGGGAGGAGAGGTATTTGGTCTTATGAAGACTCCATAGATACCCCAGTGCAGGGGATTGGAGGTTGGGGAGGAGTGAGTTGGTGGGGGGAACACCCTCATGGAAGCATGGGGAGGGAGGATGGGATAGGAAGTTTCAGAGGGGGGACAGGAAAGGGGATAACATTTGAAATGTAAATAAAGAAAATATCCAATAAGAAAATTTTTCAAAAATTAAAAAGAAAAAATGTTTAAGTATAAAAATAAGAATCCTGCACGGGTCCTGAGGCAGCAGTAAGGAAGCAGAGAACCGGCCTAACTAGGGGCACAAATCGCTTTCGGTCTGCGCCGGCATGGGGGCACCTAGGGCATGGACTGGGCAGATACCCCCACGGTCCCTTGAGGACTGCCCCCTCGATCTTAGGATCACTGGTGAGTGGAACACAAATTCTGCTCCAATCCAATCGCACAAGGGACCTGAGACAGCACTAGGAAAGCAGAGAACCTGCTTGACCAGGGCCACAAGCCCCTTCCAGTCTGCACCAGCATAGGGTCAACTAAGGCACAGATTTGGTGGACACCACATGGTCCCTAGAGGACTGCCCAGGGGATCTTAGGATCACTGGTGAGTGGAACATAACATCTGCTCAAATCCAATAGTGACGGGCCTGTGACAGCACTAGGGCAGCAGAGAACCAGCCTGACCAGGGGAACAAGCCCCTTTCAGTCTGCACCAGCACCGGGTCACTTAGCGTGCAGTGTGGGCAGATACCCCCATTTTCCCTAGTGGACTACCCAAGGGATCTTAGCATCACTGGTGAGTGGAACACAACTTCTGCATCAATCTAAACACGCATGGGACATAAGACAGCACTAGAGAACCAGAGAACTGGCCTGACCAGAGGCAGAAATTCCTTCTGGTATGCACCAGCACTGGGTCACCTAGGGCACTGAGCAGGCAGACACCCCCAAGGTCCCTAGAGGACTGTCCAAGTGATCTTAGGACCACTGGTGAGTGGAACACAACAGCTGCTCCAATTCAATAGTGACGGGCCTGTGACAGAAGGAACAAGGACACCAGAGCCTTTCCTAACCAAAGGCTCAGGTTCCTTTTATTCAGTTCAGGTTTACCTTGGTTTCAACCAGACCAGACAACTCCATGGTCCTCAAAGGAGATACCACTTACAAGTACTGTAACACGCCCAGGATCCTAGGACAACAGAATCCCATGATAACAGGAGATGGGTCCCACTAGTTTATGAGTGTCTCAGAGGAGCTTGACTGCCAAGAACTCAGACACACCCAGAATCTCAGGCTCACAGGAGCCCACAAACAAAGAATCACAGAGAAATCTGGACTCTGAGAAGTCCTGAATCAATTAGGATTATAGGAAGGAGAGACTCCAATCAGATATATTGAGGGCAGCAAGCACTAGAGAAAATCAGATGGCAGGAGGCAAGCATAAGAACAGAAGCAACAGAAAACAAGGTACCTTGGCATCATTAGAACAAAACTCTTCCACCATAGCAAGTCCTGGATACACCATCACACCAGAAAAGCAGGACATGGATCTAAAGTCACTTCTCATGATGATGATGAGGGATTTTCAGAAGGAAATACTGGAAATCACAGGTAAACAGATAGAAGACTTTAAAGTGGAAACATAAAATCCCCTTAAAGAGTTAGAGGAATACTCTACCAAATGATAACAAAAGGAGATGGAATTGAACAAAACAATCCAGGATCTAAAAATGGAAGTAGAAGCAATGAAGAAAACCCAAAGGGAGACAACTCTGGAGATAGAAACCATAGGAAAGAAATCAGGAACTGTAGATGCAAGCATGAGCAACAGACTTCAAGAGATGGAAGAGAGAATCTCAGGTGCAGAAGATTCCATAGGGAACATGGACACAACAATCAAAGAAAATGCAAAATTCAAAAAGATCCTAACTCAAAACATCCAGGAAATCTTGGACACAATGAGAGACTAAACCTACGATAATAGGAGTAGATGAGAATGAAAATTATCAACTTAAAGGGCCAGCAAATATCTTCAACAAAATTATAGAAGAAAACTTCCCATACTTAAAGAAAGAGATACCNATGAACATTCAAGAAGCCTACAGAACCCCAAATAGACTGCAACAGAAAAGAAATTCCTTCGGACACATAATAATCAGAACAACAAATACATTAAGTAAAGACAGAATATTAAAAGCCATAAGGGAAAAAGGACAAGTAACATACAAAGGGAGGCCTATTAGAATTACTCCAGACTTCTCACCAAAGACTATGAAAGCAAGAAGATCCTGGACAGATGTTATACAGATCCTAAGAGAACACAAATGCCAGCCCAGGCTACTATACCCAGCTAAACTCTCAATTACCATAGATGGAGAAACCAAAGTAGTCCATGACAAAACCAAATTCACACAATATCTTTCAACGAATTCAGCCCTTCAAAGGACAATAATAGAAAAACACCAGGACAAGGATGGAAACCACGACCTAGTAAAACCAAGAAGGTAATCCTTCAAGAAAACTAAATGAAGACAGCCATAAGAACAGGATGCCAACTCTAACAACAAAATAGACAGGAAGCAACAATTACTATGCATTAATATCTCTTAATATTAATGGACTCAATTCACCAATACAGAGGCATAGACTAA
>NW_018393821.1:12531-19031 GCF_900095145.1 Mus pahari | reverse complement strand
TGTCCTGGAACTCACTTTGTAGACCAGGCTGGCCTCAAACTCAGAAATCTGCCTGCCTCTGTCTCCCAAGTGCTGGAATTAAAGGCATGCAACACCACCGACTGGCTTATTTTAAATATTTTTATTTTTAAAATGATTTTATATATGTTACATAACTATTCAATTAAGTTATTTATAGAGCTATTACATTTTTCTTATAAAATAAGCATCACACATGAAACATTTGTTTAACGGAGATTTTTCTTTACACATTATAGCACCTTTCTCTGAATTAGTCTTTCATCATCATCTTATTATATGAAATTGGTTCTCTAGAAGCCACCAGGTGGTACCCCCAATGCTGTCTTCCAATTGTGTCCTACTTTAGAGGTCCTCAACACAACATGACACTAGAAAATAGACTTCTCTAGGAATGCTGCACCCTATTAGACAAGTTCAGCAAGAAAAAATAAAACATAAACTTTAACAAAGAGGAAATGAAACAGTGGGGATGAGTCACTCAGTACTGTGGAAGAAAAATAGAAATAGAGATCCTGGTTGAACCAAGAGACTGTGATTCTCACAGCTACTACCCACCAACAGTCCCTTCTACCATACCCACAATCTGAACTCCCCTATGCCTATGTGTAAAGGGACACCATGACATGTCACTGATACACCCGTTGCTGGTCTATGTCTTATGTGTGAGACTAACCCTAACCCTAACCCACTAACCCTAACCCTAACCCTAGCAAGATAGGCAGAGAGACCCTGAGTTTACTCCCCAGAACACGTAGAGAAGGGACAGAGTGGGAGGGGGGATAATGAGTCGGGTTAGTGGGCTGGGGGTGTGGGCCATTGGCAGTGTGCAATTACACAATCAGCATGCATGAGTGTGATCCCCAGCACCATCCTAAGAAAGGAAGAGGCCAGTGACATAGTTCAGTGCCATGGTGCTGGCAGGCCGGGGATATGGCCTAGAGGATACAGGTGCTTGGCATGCAAAGGCCCTGGGTTTGATTCCAGACCCCCCTCAGTAACCACAATTACAATGCAAAGTCTGGAATGGTATGGTAGGACTAATGGCAATCTCTTGAACTCAAATGTAAACCTTCTGTTCCTTCCAAATAACACTTTACCCAAGATGGTTTTTCAGGGTGGAAGGTATAACATTTGCCATTAATAAGTACGTAGGAGCAGGCATGGTGACCCACGCCTGGAATCTCAGTATGTGGGAGGCAAAGACAAGAGCATTGCCTCTCTACAAAGAGGAGGTCTCTCCACAGTGAGGTCCAAGCCAGCCAGGGCAACATATAGAGATCCCATCAAAAAGAAAAAAAACAAATTATGCTAAGAATTTTTGATCTATGATTTAAAAACTCAAAGAAATCAAGTATTAAAATACCAGTGGTTCCTGTGTCAGGGCAAATGTCCCCTTCAAGTAATGTTTCCTTCACAATTAAGGTATCATGCATTAACCCTAACCATGCATATATATATATATATATATATATATATATATATATATATATATGCACACACACATACACACACACCCTTCTGAGAATTTACTGTGGAAAATAACCACAAATCATGATTTTTTTTCCTTTCAGTTAAGATGAAAAAATTGCTTCATTAGTTCACAGCTTGAGAGGGAATACAGCGGATGTAGTTCAGAGATAAGTCATGGTACAATCCTCTCTGAATCCCATGGTGTCCATAGACGTACTTCATGGTCTCCTGCATGGTAAGGCACTTCTCAAACTCTGGCAGGACTGCCCCTAACTCATTCTCTGATGGGTCACATCAAATGGGTAGGATATCGTCTGTGCTATTGCTCCAGCAACACTACCACAAAGGAGATTTATGTGAGTTTTCAAAACTAAGACATTGGGGTTGTCAGACGAAGATCGGTCAAGCAAGGCAGGAGCATAGGAAAGCCCAACACTCTTCAAGGTACCAAAGGTAAAAAAGGAGACCCCTGCATATGGAGCCATTCCTAATATAGTAGGCATCAGACCTCGGTAGAATCCAAGGAAACCTTCCTTGGCATAGATTGTCTTGAAGGCATGGATGATCCCTGAATAGGTGTGCTCTCCTTTCACTTGGAAGGCCAGGCGCACCCTGACCACATCAAGAGAGTAAGTGCAGATAACCGCTGTCATGACTGCCATGGATCCAGCCATTAATCTGTGCACATGACCAGAAACTCCCAGCTTTGTAGTAATGAACATTTTATAATGCTCAAAGGCCATGAACTGGATTGCACCGGTAGGGTGCAATCATCATTGCACCATTTCCTTTATATAGTTCAAGGTAGCCTTGCTTTTGGGGAACAGCACGCAGTGTGGAAAGTACCCCTAAGTGTTTGTAATGACGGTTGTGAGCTTGTAATAAAACCTTCACTTGGTCCAGGGGAGCAACTGTGGTTTTGGCGCAGCATCCAGCAATACCTCCGGCCAAGAAGGAATGCAGCCAGTAGAAGTCTTGCTGCGAGGTTGGGCCCCCACTCCCCGTACCCTGGGTGCAGGCTCGGCCACCGCCAGGGCCGCCGCAGGCCCCCAGGAAGCTCCCAGGACCGCCATTGGGACCAGCGCAACGTCCTGAGCCTCTGCTGCCAACTTAGAAAACACTGGGCAGCACCAAGGCTGGAGCTGGCTCTGACAGGAGCCCAGTATGTATTCTCTTATTCATTCCAAGATTATGATGGTGTGTAAATGCTTTACCACATCCATTAAATTTGTAAGGTTTTTCTTCATTTGATATGCAAAGGCTTTGCCACATTGATTATATTCATAGGGCTTCTCTCTCCAGTATGTGTTGTCATGTACTTGGAGATAACTTGATAGACAAAGGCTTTACCACATTGGTTACATTCATAGGGTTACTCTTTAGTATGTGCTCTTTTATGTAGTTGGAGGTTAACTGAGAATAGGATTTACCACATTGATTACCTTTGTGAGAATTCTCTCCAGTATGAATTTTCATGACTAAAGTTCACAACTAGAGATAAATGATTTACTACATTGCTTACATTCATAGGGTTTCTCTCCAGTATGTATTCTTTTATGTACTTGGAAATACCTTTGACTTGCAAAGGCTTTGCCACATTGATCACATTCATAGGGTTTCTCTCCAGTATGTGTTCTTTTATGTACTTGGACAGTACTATGATATCCAAGGGCTTTACCACATTGATCACATTAGTAAGGTTTCTCTCCAGTATGATTTCTTTGATGACTTTGAAATTCACCACAAGTGGCAAAATATTTACTACATTGCTTACATTTATAGGGTTTCTCTCCAGTATGTCTTCTTTTATGTACTTGCAGACTACTATGACATACAAAGGCTTTACCACATAGATTACATGTGTAAGGTTTCTCTCCAGTATGAGTTTTTTGATGACTTTGAAGTTGACCATGAGAGGAAAAGGCTTTACCACATTGATTACATTCATAGGGTTTCTCTCCAGTATGTGTTCTTTTATGTATTTGGAGAGTACTGTAATGTGAATAGGCTTCATCACATTGATTGCATTTGTAGCATTTCTCTCCAGTATGAGTTCTTTCATGTCTTTTAAGATCATTCTGACCTACGAATGCTTTACCACATTGATCACATTCACAGGACTTTTCTCTAGTATGTATTCTTTTATGTACTTGAAGAGTACTATGAAATGAAAAGGCTTTACCACATTGATCACATTTGTAAAGTTTCTCTCCAGTATGTGTAATTATATGCATTTTGAGATGACCATGTTGTACAAAGGCTTTACCACATTGATTACATTCATAGGATTTCTCTCCAGTATGTGTTCTTTTATGTATTTGGAGAGTACTGTAATGTGAANAGGCTTTATCACATTGATTGCATTTATAGCATTTCTCTCCAGTATGTATTATTTTATGCTTTTGGAGACTACTGTGATGTACAAAGGTTTCACCATACTGAATGCCTTTATAGGGTTTCTCTCCAGTATGAATTCTTTCATGCCTTGGAGGATAATTTTGACATGCAAAGGCTTTACCACACTGAGTATTTTCAGAGGGTTTCTCTCCAGTATGACTTCTTTCATGCCTGCAAAGATAATTGGAACATGTAAAAGATCATTGCCACATTCACTAACCTGATGAATATTTTTATCTGGAGGANTTAATTTTACAATTTGGTCTACTTGTAAAGAGGAATCACATCTTATGATTTTTATCACTTTGTTTATATTCATGGGTTCCCCTTCGTTATGGGTTGTTTTACATACCTGTAATGGTAAGAGTGTTATTGCTTGGCTCACATTTGTAGAATCTGTTTTCTCTGTGAGATTTTTTCACACAGTTGAAGGGAAATGGAAGGGCTCAGAGCATTACCACACTGAGTACATTCATAAATTTTCCTATATTGTTAAATACACTACATTTTCACACTACATTGGTGAACTAAACCAGGACAAAAAGAAAAGAAGTTCCACAATCCTACTGCTCATAGGGATTTTCTGCAGTGTGAGTTTATGGATATATTCCCACTGAGGTTGGAAAACCAACTAGTTACAAACTTGTACCACACTGAGAAAGTTTGCTCAAATGTGGACTACTACTTACATTTTAATTGTTCTGGGAGAGAGAGAGTTACATTGCTTATTTCAGTAGCCCTATGCTCACATGGCTTGTATCCATTGTGACACAGGATATACCTATTAAAAAAGGGATAACAAATGAAAGATTTCCACATTGCGTTCACGCAGTTTGGTTGTTTGTTCATATAGGAATTAGGGTTTCTCCTCAACAATGTTCTTGACTCTTATAAACTGCCCCTCTCACTTAAACTTAGCAATGTTACTATATAAATAGTCAGCTTTACTATGCAATATTTGTTTATTAGAAACATATACTTAGGGCTGGCGAGATGGCTTGGTTAAGAGTGCTGACTGCTCTTCCAAAGTTCCTGAGTTCAAATCCCAGCAACCACATGGTAGCTCACAACCATCCATAATGAAATCTGATGCCCTCATCCGGAGTGTCTGAAGACAGCTACAGTGTACTTACATGTAATAAATCAATAGAATCTTTAAAAAAAAAAAAAGAAACATATACTTATCACCTAATATATATCTTTGGCAAAATGTGAGTGGTATGAGACTAGATTGGCAGTTCTACAGAGTAGCTGCAATGTGGCTACGATTCAAATGGTAATCTCAGCTAAGGCATTGTTTCCTTGCCTTATCTTTCAGAGAAATGCCTTGAAAACACAAATCAGACACCTGACATTGAAGTACATGGATTTGTGAGAATTTTACAATCAATACACTTAAGAAGTACTTTTGGTTTATACTGTTGCTTTTCTTTAAATGGTCCAAGACACATTAAAATTTCTTCAGAAGCATATTCATACCAACTTGCACATGAAAATTACCTTTCATATCTTCTGGAACTTTGAGAATGTTCTTCAATATTATGGTGTTCCCAATTGTAGCCTAAAATATAGTATCAGAAAATTTATCCTATATTAGGCAAATTTAAGTTGCTATCTTTAGTAAACCTGATTTATTCACCTTCTTCATCCCCATTCTCAATTGAAATTTCAGAAAAGCATCAATAACAAAGAAATAGTTGTTCCCTTATTTGAAAATGTTAAGGTAAATTTACCGTCTTACCTACAGCATTCAGATTCCTGTAGGTCTCCAGCATGACATCTTTGTAGAGATTCTTCTGTGAAGGATTCAGCAAAGCCCATTCTTCTCGAGTAAAGTTCACATGCACATCATCATAGGTCAATACATCCTAAAATATGCCATACATATGTACAACAGAAACCATGATAGCAACATCACTGTAAATGTATGCTTCATTGTCAATATATCTGTATGATTCTGGTGTTTCCCCCACTTATTTCATGACCAAGAAGTTCTAACGTAATCACCAAGTCATCTTAGAAGGAAACTGAGTAACAATGTTCACTTCTGTCATTTCTTTGCTCTTTGAATAGGATACAGACTTGCAAGAGAAATGCTAACTAACAGAGAGAGGAGAGGGAGAGGGAGAGGGAGAGGGGGAGAGAGGGAGAGAGGGAGAGAGAGAGAGAGAGAGAGAGGGGGGGGGCAATACTGAGCACATGTCAGAGAAAGTATATGAACAATTACTAACTACAAAAAATGATGGGCAAGCTGAGCATAGTGGTTAATGCCTTTAATCTCAGCTCTTGCGAGGCAGATGCAGGTACATATTAAGACCCTGCTCCTTTTAATAATCAATCAAACAAACAAGAAAGATAGAAAGAACTCAGAGGTTTTAACTCAAGTTCCTACAAAGAATTATACATTCATTCCAGTTCTCTCTATTCATCTTTCAGAATCCTGAAGAGTCTCAATGTAATCTATAACAGTAACAAGATCTTACTAAAAGAGGATGCATCTTAAAACAGATACAAATTGACAGATGAAAATATTGGCCATGGGCTGGTGAGATGGCTCAGTGGGTAAGAGCACCGGACTGCTCTTCCAAAGGTCTGGAGTTCAAATCCCAGCA
>NW_018393821.1:10322-12161 GCF_900095145.1 Mus pahari | reverse complement strand
GCTCAGCAGAAAAGAGCTCTTCCTGGTCTTGCAATATTTGGACTCAATTTCCAGTAGTTACAAGGGGACTATTTATTACTCCAATTTCAGGAATTCTGAAGCCATCTTCTGACTACTATGAGGACCAGGCATACATCATGTGCTTCTTCATTCATACAGGAAAAATACTCATATTCATTAAAAAAAATCAAAACAACCACAACAGGAAGGAAGAATGTTTTACATCTGCAATTCAATGTCTCAGAAAGCTCAGGCAGTGCAGATGTCATGAATATATGCTATGCTAAGAAACAGAATATTCTCTCTGCCAAATTTCAAAATTCACAACATGGGTAAAGATCAACACAACAGCATATGCTTGACATGTACCAAAACCTACATTCCAGGCCCACCAGCCAATGATATAAAATCAAACAAGCAAACAAACAAAGAAAAACCTATGCATATTGGCCCACATTTAACCCCAGCACTCTGGAGCCAGGTGGACTTTTAAGTTTGAGGATGCATGTTCTACACACCAAAGTTCAGGACAGTCAGTGTTACATATAGAAACTTTGTTCTCAAAAAACAAAAACAACAAAATTATAATTATAAAAACACTAGGCTTGGAAAATGGGTACAACTGAATAAACAATTGCTTCAACTGGATCTTATGTGATTTAGGGATGGAGTCTATAATGGTGAAGGCAAGAAACATAAGAAGGAAGCTGACTAATCAAGTCCAACCACAACACAGTAGACACACACACACACACACACACACACACACACACAGAGAGAGGGGGGAGGGAGAGGGAGAGGGAGAGGAAATAGGTTGAATCTATAGACACCCAAATGTCATCCCCAATAAGCAATCTTACAAAAGCTTCAATTGAGAGGACTGAGTGGGCCAGAGCCAGGCTGACTCCATGACAAGCTGCAAACTGACAGTTTGGGAGACTAGGTCTAAGTTGATGTGTTCTAGAACTGGAAAAGTCCAAACAAGTCAATTACAGGAAAACAACCCTCACAGGCAAACAATCAGGAGCTCCTAGGAGCTTCCCCTGCCACCATGCCTAAGCCAAGCCTAAAACCAAGAATACTTAGTGAGCACTGGTTACTCACTGTGGTTCCTCACAACAGTGAGAATCCATGTATCTAAAACCCAGCTATATTGCTCATGGGAATCTATCCAAAAGGTGCTCCTCCCTACCACAAGGACCTTTGCTCAACTATATTCATAGCATATTTATTCATCCTAGCTAGAAACTGGAAACAACCTAGACGTACCTCAACTGCAGAATGGATAAACAACAACAACAATAAAAAAAGTTTTACATTGATACAATGGAGTATCACTCAGCTGTTTTTAGGGGAAAAAATACCAAAAATAACAAACACCCTATGTGAGGTAACCCATACCCAGAATGACAATACATATTAAGTAAATAATACTCAAACTGTACTCCATAAACCCAGAAAGGCTAGGGAGAGATGGGCTATGGGGTGAAGCACAGATCTCCTTCTAAAGGGAAATANAGTAGTTTCTGTAAGTAGACTGGGGTTTGATGGGAACAGGAATAGGAGGGATCAGATGGGGGATGCAACGGTAAATATAATGCAGAGAGAAACAGCTGGAATTAGGGGGCACTTGGGGCTTAGTGTAAAAACCCAGTACAATAGCAACTTCCTGGATGTTACAGGGTGATCCTAAGGAAGTCTCCAAGTAGTGGAGAATATGAACTCTGAACTGACCATCCTTTATAGCCAGTCAGGGCTTCGGTGTTGGAAATGGGTTACATTTGGTTGAGCTGTTGGCCAAGGTGGTCTTGGAAATCCTTAAACAAACAATGATGATGC
>NW_018393821.1:8004-9989 GCF_900095145.1 Mus pahari | reverse complement strand
CTCCCTTCCTCCCTCCCTCCCTCCCTCCCTCGAGATCCTGTTGACTGACTGAGCTAGCTGAGTCACCCTTCATTTTCCATTGCTACCTGAAAGGTAGACAAGGTGGTTCAAGTTCTCATGTCCATCTTACAAGAAGAGTGCACTAAAGATTGAAATTATATGGGAAAAAGAAATGGGTTGACAATGCTTGAGGTGTAATTGCATGCCATTTTTATGACCAATATAGCAGTGATTGAGAGAGCCTTTATCGGTACTTAATCCTTTAACTATTGCTATTGTCTTCCTTCCTTTAGCACAAGGTCACCTCAAGGCACCCAGCTTGTCCTCAACAAATGAGCACTGAGGTAATTCTCATATTTAGACTATCACGAATACAACTGCAATGAACATGAGGATTCTTGTTCTTCATAACTAATTTCAAGTGCATGGAAACTATATTGAGAAGACTGCTGGGTCCGTGACAATTCTGTCATTTTTTTTGTTTTGTTTTGTTTTGTTTTTTGAGACAGGGTTTCTCTATATAGCTCTGGCTGTCCTGGAACTCACTCTGTGGACCAGGCTGGCCTCGAACTCAGAAATCCACCTGCCTCTGCCTCCCACGTGCTGGGATTAAAGGCATGCGCCACCACTCCCAGCTTGACAATTCTGTCATTTTTATGAGGACTCAGTAGAATAGGGTTGCTTGGGTGTAAGTAGTATGTCCAAATGTATCAGAATACATATATTGAATATGTTCAATTTTATAACAAGTATAACACAACATGGTCTAAACTAATTTTAGTTGGTATCTATGGAAAATCCCAACCTACTTCTATCAGGGTTTATTGCTAATACACAATCCCATGTCACATACATACTCATTGTTATATTCTGGACAATGTTTTATTTTCACTTTTTTGTTTTCTCAACTAAATCACATCTAGTGAGATATTTATGTGACCCTAATAAAGTATTCTGTGTCACTAAAGTCAATGCTAAAGTCCTCTTTCTAAGGCTTTGTACATTATTTCAAACCAATTTCAACTTCACATACTTACAACACCATTATAGTGATGTTATCAAACAAACAAAATGTTATCAAACAAAACAAAAATGTTGGGTAGGATTAATTTACAGCATAAATTCAAACAATCTAAAGAAAATTCCTAACAGGAAAGATGATCCCAAAGCTATCTGCCATGTGAAAAAAACGTTCCAATTGTCATTAGGATTATGAAGAAATAATACACATTTTGGTACAATGTAAATTCCATCCATCAAAAGTGTTATAGTATTTGTGAAAAAATAATGAGATGCAGAGAAAAAAAGGCAAGAACATAATCCCCAAATTTTACTCAAGCTTCAATCAAAAGACCTAAGGAAACTCAGACAGGAAAAATGTGAACATGACCATTATTACACATGATTGCATATGTATACAAATGGAATAAACACAGACTTCAAGACTCCCACAAACATAACTCAAAGGGACCCCTAACTGGTACATTTCTGACCCTCCAGCCACTACTGACCTCACTTCCAAACAGAGGCTCTAGAGCTCTCTCTGTAAGGAGGTGATCAGAAAGCTGGGCTAGGGCTCTGCAGCACCTAATGCCTCCTAGTAATCTCACAAACCCAGCCCCAGTGAGCTCACACACAAACCAAGGTTGAAGAATATTTTTATGTCTGCTTCCTGACACGTGGATTATACCACATGATGTAGAGTCTTCCCTACCCACCTGCACACCATCACGCACACATGAGAAACCTCTGCATCTCAGAAACTCCCTTTGACACTGGAACTGAATTTCCCCGAATCACTCCATTCAGTGTGACTGGTGATAGTGGGAAGGTAAAAGGATTTTAATCAAATTTTGCTGAAGGATAATCACCATAACCTCATCTCTACCAGTTTCTAAACTATTTGTAAAATTTATCACACAAAACTGAATGTGCAATGCAATGTTCAGAACTTCTAGAAACCAGATTTTCAGTTTTGAAATCTG
>NW_018393821.1:0-7639 GCF_900095145.1 Mus pahari | reverse complement strand
AAAAAAAAAAAAAAGAACAGAAACTGTAGAAACTAGGGCTGAGTTTGGGATCATGCCAAGAATTGTCGACACACAAGTCAAATGCTCCCCACAGTGAAGTTATTCAGAAGCTACAGCTGGTTCCAGCGAGTGGCTAGGACCTCAGGGGACCTCACACGTGGCCGCCGATTTCCACTCAGTACCGGGAAAGACCCACCACGTCAGCTCGCCCTGTTTCTCCCAATTGTTGGCAGTGACCCTGTACTCACCATGTCGCAAGTTCGGAGCTAGCTTGAGCACCCTCTACAGCATCCCGCTGCAGAACAGAGAACACAGCACCTGGGACCAATCAAGCCTGCTCAGCTACTGAGGGGAAACCTGTGTCAAGGCACCCGGAAAACCCGCCTTACCTTCTGACTGGCAGGTTGTAATAGAGGCTCTGATTGGTCAGAAAATCTTCAGTGACTCGAGCACCTCCCTTAGGGTTAGAGTGTGCTGAAGGTACAGTGTTGAGGTTTTCAGCCCAAGCTTCATCCATCAATTTACCCTTTCCTGATCTACACAGATTTGCATTTCTATTACTTGTGCAGGTCCTCCAATAGCCTACCCATCTGTCTCTCCGCCCAGCCCCGGGGAGGCCCCACCAACTCCACCTCCACTGCTCAGCCGCTTGCTCCTCCCCTATGTGGGCAGTGACCCTGTGCTCACCAGGTTCTGACTTCAGCCCCAGCTTCCCTCACTCACTAGGCTGTTTGCTTTTTCCCTCCTTGAATTAAGGTAGGTAGCTTGCATAGCCCATTACTCAACTTGCAGGGGAGTTATCAATCTGCCCCACAAGCGGAAGGGTGCACAGGATATCAACAATCCAAGACAGATTTGGGGTAACAATAGTTTATAGAAAGGAATTGGCTTATTAATTTCTGGTTTGTTATATTCATAGTGTAATTTATTTTCGCTTACATCTTTAACGATATGTTGATAAGGATGCAGTTGTGCCTGGGGCCAGCCCCAGCGTGGGGAGTTTCTTCTTTCTTGTTGGTTCTTCTTGAGGCAGCAGAGGGATAAGAGCATAGGCGGAGGGTATGACTTTGTCTTATGAGATTCTGGGGTAAGACTTGGTCTTACCAAAAATTTAGGGTTGCTGTATAATAGAAAGTTTACTTATCTAAGTCTAAGTTACTATGATGTTGTAGCTGACCTGCCTTCTGGGATCCTTTGAGGTAAGAAACTGCAGTTTCTGGCACTCAGCACCTCATCCTAAAACAGCAGGAGATTAAATTGCTAGGGCCTTTCACCTTTGTCCAGATGCCTCTTTCTTTTGGGCTAGGATGAAGTTTGGAGCAATAAACTTCTATCGAGTCAGAAGAAGAAAATAACACTCACAGAAGGAAAAGCTTTTACATAAGCAAATATGCATAATCTCACATAAATTCATATTCAGCCTCATTCATTTTCATTAAAGCACACCTGGGCCCAGTTTTTATGCATTCTCACAATTTCATACTTATACACACACATGCAGACATTCTCACAATTACATACTTACACACACAACTATGCTTACATATGCATATGCAGCATAAGACCATGCACGGTTGCAGAAAGAACTCTCACATTCTGGAGGAAAAAAAAAATGCACTCCAATCTTTATTACATAGAGAAAGAAAGGCTTATACCTTTTTAATGCTAAATGAATTAAACCCATGTTTGTAAGAAAAAAAGTTTTGTTTCTTTTAGTAAGACTAAACCTGCCTTGTCCTCACCATGGAAACTGTTCTGTCCCATGGTTAGGAGAAGCCTGCCTGCTCCATCTGCTCTCTGGGACATCTTTTTTCCTCTTTCCGTCTGCATTCTGCACATTGCTCTCTTAGTATTTTGTTACCTATAATTTTTAAGCTACTCTACTCTGCATTCTCCTTCTAATCTAAGAAGTGTTCTGTCTAAAAACTTCTCCTCAGCTCAGTTCTTCTCACCTCTGTTCCTCTTACCTCCATCCACCAGTTCTGTCACTTCTCTTTGTCCTCAGCCCTTAAACACCATTCATCATACATGATCACATGTTAAAAAGTTCATCAAGGGGGCTGGTGAGATGGCTCAGTGGGTAAGAGCACCTGACTGCTCTTCTGAAGGTCCGGAGTTCAAATCCCAGCAACCCCATGGTGGCTCATAACCATCTGTAACAAGATCTGACACCCTCTTCTGGAGTGTCTGAAGACAACTACAGTGTACTTACATATAATAAATAAATAAATCTTTAAAAAAAAAAGTTCATCAAAAGTTTACACAGGCACTTGGGAGGCAGAGACAAGAGAATTTCTGAGCCTAGTGTACAGAGTGAGTTCCAGGACAGCCAGGGCTACACAGAGAAACCCTGTTTCGAAAAACTATAAAAGAAGAAGAAGAAGAAGAAGAAGAAGAAGAAGAAGAAGAAGAAGAAGAAGAAGAAGAAGAAGAAGAAGAAGAAGAAAAGGAAGTTTACACAGAAAATCAAATCATAAATTGAAATAGAAGCTTACAACAGAGAATGTTTACATAGATATCCATTATGGGATATCCATTATGATCAATTATCTAGCTAAACATCCATCACTTGTCTCAGCTTCACAGGTTCACCGAAGATTTAAAATCATAACAAAGTTATAAGTGAAGATTTTTATAGATAAACCCAGTCAACATTTTATCTTCTGTCCTAGCATCTACAATAAATCATTAGTTCCCTTTTTATGACCTTTGGTTCATTGTTTACAACTTCTTGGAATGTGCTCTGAGTAGGAGAAAGGCTGGTTACTAGCTAAGAGCAATTAACTGGTGACATTTGAGGGCCTGGCAGAGTTCTCATTGCAGCTTTGATTATCAGAAAAGGACCTAATTGCAGTCCCATTATAAAAGAGCTTAATAGTCACAGATATAATATTAGGAATTCTTATAGGATCATCGTTAAGACTTAAGTCATCTCTTTGTCTAAATAGAGTCTCTACAAATAGTACATTTTCGTGGATCTGCAGAGATCTGCTCCAAAGGGAAGTGCTATTACTTAGCGGTAGTTATATGTTTAATAACAACAGAAAAAGCATATCAATAGCAGGAATCTTTCCTAAAATGAGTCCCTCACAGTCTTGCTTAATGAGGGCTCACCTGTTGAAGATTACATAATAATCCGAGGCAGGCCACTTCAAGATGATCACCTGCTAGTTATTGGCTTGTACCATTATGGCTCCTGACACAGTGGGGACTGAGGTTGTTAGGAGGTCCAAGACATATACAAAACTGTCCAGGTAAGATCTCCTTATCTATACACTCCACAGCACTGCAGAAATATGCTAGCACATCTTTGCTCTCAAAATATATTGGTTTTTTTTTAAATGGAATTACCTTTCATCTTTCTTTTCCCTTAAAGATATACGGGAATAAGAGGTAAGATATAAGAGATAAGAGGTAGTCGTTTTTCCTTGGGATAAACATTAATCTCATGTTTTCTAAGAACTAAACACATTTTCACTTTGAAACTTGAATGACTTAAGAGTGCGTGTTCTCTGATCCACTGTGTTCATGCTGTGCTTCCTTGATGTCTTGGCAGCAGGTTGCTCTGAGTACAGAAACTTATGCCATATTTTTCTTTAATATTATTCTTTACGTATTTTCTGAAGATAAGAAAGTGGAATGTTTCATGTTTGGAATGTTTGTTAGCTAAAATGACTCTGTTCTTACATATTATATAGTATGGATGAAGAAAAAGGAGCAACTAATTAATATTTATCAAATAATATCTTCATACATACTCTGCTACTCACACTCTCATTATCTATAGACAAGAAATGAAAAGATTTTACTTTTGTCTAGAGGAGAAGAATGTGAACCACAATAAGTAGCTTAGTATTGGTTACACTGCTGATTACATCCATCATATATTTGTTAAATTTTAGAAAAAAGAGAATTACGTGACTTTTACTATCACAAAGGATGCCTCATGTAAAATAAATTACCTTACCCTACCTAACAGTACATTTAAGCAACTTTTTTCTGTTTGTCAGTAAATAGCTAGTAGGCAAGCCTAAGTTATTGAGAACCTATATCACTAAACACCATCAAATAGAAAAAAAAATGCTTAATTATACTTCACATTATACATTGGGCAATTTATAGTTATATGGTAAAATGCATAATGACATTAACAAATCATAAATTATAAAAATGATTCAGTGTACCTACATATAATAAATAAATAAATAAATAAATCTGCTTTTAAAAAATAGAAAAGAAAACTGAAGATAGAATGTTCTTTTAATTTAAGAAAAATAGCTGATGGAAGATAATAGTAATGGAAAGACAGTAACAGAGAACTAGCATCTCCCACTTTAGCAGGAAACCTACTATAAGGAGTAGAGCTAGAAGTGAGAAACTGGGGACAAAGGGTATTGCCCCACTTGTACAGGACCACATGTGCATTGGTATTTGCTTTCATAAAGCTGCCATCTACACATCATTACAGAGGGCTTTGCAGATGGTGCATGGCACATGTATATTTCCACTTCCGGACCCAACAGAGATTGTCTTTCATTATTTAAAAGGTCACATAAATTTTCAGCACAAAAACACTGGAAATACTAAGTCAGTATGCCAGGTTAGGTGTCTGCTAAGGTTCACAGATCCATTCCCTGACACATCTTCTTGCTATGTTCCAAATACTGGAGCTCTCAGGGTCTCTTTTCTAAGGCTAGAACCACACTCGAGTATTCCATGTGGGATACATACTTGTGACTTGATAATCTGACAAACACTCATAATCACATTAAGCTGTGGTCCCAGTTTCCACACACAGCTTCAAGAGGACGTAAACATTCACTTACAGCACAGAGGATCTAATATTTCAGTGGCTCAGTCTCAAAATTGAGGAAAAAATATCTGAGTGTCTAGGTCTTTGGAGAAGTCTAGTTTAGGGGATAATGCTGACAATGTAGAAGCAGCAGATGGGTCCCTGGTCAAGGANTAGGCTNAATAGATTGTTCCATGTTTATTCCTAAGAAATACACTTCTTCTTCTTCTTTTTTTTTTTTTTTTTTTTTTTTGGTTTTTCGAGACAGGGTTTCTCTGTATAGCTCTGGCTGTCCTGGTACTCACTTGGTAGACCAGGCTGGCCTCGAACTCAGAAATCTGCCTGCCTCTGCCTCCCGAAAAAGCTAGGTGAGGGCTGGCAACATGGCTCAGAGAAAAAAAAAAGCACGTACCACATAAACCTAAAGACCTGAGTGCAAGTCCCAGAGTTCATGCAGAGGTAAAAAGAACCAATTCCACAAAGTTGTCCTGATGTTCACACATGTGCCATAAAATGTATGTGTCCACACATTCATCATATACCATACACACAATAAAATTAATAATTCTTGTCAAAAAATTTTAAAAATGCTTTTGAATACCATTTTAGTATATTGGATCTTACACAAATTTCACTACAGATAACTAACATTAGTGTAGCAATCTATTTGCATGTTATTCAGAGTAATGCACATATTGGCCAACATGATGTGAGTAGTAGAATCCCTGTTGTTCATATGAGAAAAGTGAAGCTCTCAGAAGAAGAATGGAGGAGTGAACCAGAGGAGTCTACAGAAGAGCCTGAGTACCACCTGTTTGTGGGCCAGAGGAGAAGGGGCTTTCAACTTGAGAGATGAGTGGCAGAGCTAGTTGGACTGGAAGTGAGGGCTGCAGAAACTCAGAGAAGTGGGGACCAAGGTGGATGTGGTAGGCAAAATGAGCAATGTAGGTGTTCCCTGAAAAGCTGCATGAGATCCGTGCCATGACTAGCTTAAGAACAGAAAAGCCCAAAGCACAGTTTTGTGCTGTCTTTCTTAGTATCACCTAAGATGTAAACAATCCCTTTGTCCTGTATCCAATCTGCAAATGTCATCCACCCATGTGTTGCTCCATCACTGTCTTGGTCTCAAATCTACTGTCACTGCAGCTCTGCGTTCAGATCACCCTTGCATAGAAGCCCATTGCTGCCACAGTGCTTGTGTTTTCTGGCTCCCTTTATCTTACTATTGAGTGGCACTGCCATCTCCCATCATCACAGGAAAAAGAGTACACATAATATTTTAAGGGGAAAACAGCCGGTTTGTGTTACTTTTACTATAGCATATATTCAAACAATGCTGCTAACCTGTCATTGTGTTTAATTTATAGGATAAAGTTTATCATCAACATTCATGCACAGAAAAACAGCATGCATAAGACTTGGAGTCTCAAGCCGGGCCTGGTGGCACAGGCCTTTAATCCCAGCACTCGGGAGGCAGAGGCAGGCGGATTTCTGAGTTCGAGGCCAGCCTGGTCTACCAAGTGAGTTCCAGGACAGCCAGAGCTATACAGAGAAACCCTGTCTCGAAAAACCAAAAAAAAAAAAAAAAGACTTGGAGTCTTCGGCTGGTGAGATGGCTCAGTGATTAAGAGCACCGTCTGCTCTTCTGAAGGTCCCAGCAACCACATGGTGGCTCACAAACATCTGTAATGAGATCTGACGCCCTCTTCTGGTGTATCTGAAGACAGCTACAGTGTATTTAGATATAATAAATAAATCTTTTAAAAAAAAATAAAAAGACTTGGAGTCTTGTCATGCATGGATAAGGGATTGCTAGTACTACTGAAGGACAGAGCACAGTACAAAATGACATGCTAAACACACTTACCAGACTTAATATGTGTGTGCACACAAACAGTCCAAAAGGAGAACATGGAAGCCTCATTTAACCAAAGCCTCCTTAGTAAATGTGTTTTCCATATATGTACAATTTTCAGCCAACAAAAGCTTAAGTACCAAACTATTTTTAGTTAAAGCTAATTTCTATGGGAGTATTTCTACAATGAGATAATCCCTATAAAGCATAGAACAAAAATCCTGGAACACAGAATTCAGTAATTGTTAGTAAGTTTGCTGTTGTTGGTTTTTTTTCAAGGCAGGGTTTCAGGTTCCCCTGGCTATCCTGGAACTCATTCTGTAGACCAGGCTGGCTTCAAACGCAGAAATCTGCCTGCCTCTGCCTCCCAAGTGCTGGGATTAAAGGTGTGCACCACCACTGCCCAGCTAAAATTAAAGCTTTAAATATTAGTGTTAAAAACTGAGGTTGACCAGTCTCAGGACCTTCAGATTAGGAGACCGACACGCTGTCTACTACACTAAGGAGGCACCTGTAGTAATTTTTAATGTTAATTAAGTATGCTATAGGTCATAATTTATAAATATGAATTACTTAATGAGGTGATGAACACAAGGACATCTTGGAGGTGACCAGGAATCCTGGGGTTGTCTCCTGCACAAAACAGCTCCAATATGAGGGATGGCTAATGGTGGGACTGGTCATCAGCTAACTACTACTCACTCTATCAAGCTGTCAGGCCTAATCTCTATCAGTGTGCCTGCACTGGCAATTCCTCACCTCACAATTTCCTAACACTAAGAATCTTTGAGCTGAGACACAGAGCCGCCATACTGTTGTGCTAGACTTGTGGTAGATGCTTGCCTACTGCAGCCTTTTCTCTCATTTTTTTTAAAAGAGAAGAGTCACAGCTTCTGGGAAGGAACCTGTGTCTGGTTCCGGTCATCCGGCGCCTTTCCCCGCCCAAGGAGGAATATCGAATGGTTAAGAAACACCTGAAAAAATGTTCAACA
>NW_018393820.1:2326-3937 GCF_900095145.1 Mus pahari | reverse complement strand
ATCTGGAGGATATCATCCTTAGTGAGGTAACCCAATCACAAAAGAAGTCACTAGATATGCACTCACTGATAAGCGGATATTAGCCCAGAAATTTAGAATACCCAAGATACAATTTACAAAACACAAGAAAACCAAAAAGAAGGAAGACCAACAGGTAGATACTTCATTCCTCCTTAGAATAGGGAACAAAATAACCATGAAAGGATATAGATACAGGGACAAAATTTAGAGCTAAGATGAAGGGATGGACTATCCAGAGACTACCCCATCTGGGAATCCATCTCATCATCAGCCACCAAATCCAGACACTATTGCACATGCCAGAATGATTCTGCTGAAGGGACCCTGATACAGCGGCCTCTTGTAAGGCTATGCCAGTGCCTGACAAACAAAGAAATGGATGCACACAGTCAGCTAATGGATGGAACACAGGGCCCCCAATGGAGGAGCTAGAGAAAGTACCCAAGGANTTGAAGGTGTCCGCAACCCTATAGGTGGAACAACAATATGAACTAACCAGTACCCCCAGAGCTCATGTCTCTAGTTGCAAATGTAGCAGAAGATGGTGTATTCAGCCATCATTGGGAAGAGAGGCCCCTTGGTCTTGCAAACTTTATATGCCCCATAGAGGATAACACCAGGGTCAAGAAGTGGGAATGGGTGGGTAGGGAAGCAGACTGGGGGGGGGGGAGGATATAGGGGTCATTCGGGATAGCATTTGAAATGTAAATGAAGAAAATATCTAATAAAATAATTAAAAGAAAAAAAAACAATTGCAGACAAAGACCTTTAGCATTTGACACACAGATTCCTGGTTGGATCAAAGCATTAGAACTAATCTCTTACAGAATCCTTTCTTTCACTGTATCTTTGTATTTGTCTCTGTTTCTATTATATTGATTGATTGAATTCCTGCTATCTTTTCCTCATGGGAATGTTTGCTTCTTTTTGTTCTAGAGCTTTCAGATGTGCTGTTAAGTTGCTAGCATGAGACTCTCCAATTTCCTTAAGAAATTTAATACTATGAGCTTTCCTCTTAGCACTGTTTTCATTGTGCCCCATAAGTTTTGGTATGTTGCACATTAATTTTCATTGAATTTTAGGAAGTCTTTTTATCTTTATTTCTGCCTTGACCCAGTAATCATTCAGTGCAGAGTTGTTCAGTTTCCATGAGCTTGTAGACTTTCTTTTGTCTTTGTTGTTATTGAAATCCAGTTTTAATTTGTTGTGGTCTGAGAGGATACAAAGAGTTTATTTCAATTTTTTTATATCTGTTGAGACATGGTTTGTAACCAAGTATATAGTCAGTTTTTAGAAAAAGTTCCCTGAGATATTGAGAAGATATATTCTTTTATATTTGGGTGAAATTTTCTATAGGTATCTAATATATCCATTTGGTTCACAAAATCTGTTAGCTCTATTATTTCTTTCTTTAGTTTTTGTGTGGATAACCTGTGAATTGGTGAGAATAGGATATTGAAGTCTCCCACTATTAATGTGTGGTGCTCAATGTGCAATTTCAGCTTTAGTAATGTTTATTTTACAAATGTGGGTGCTCCTGCATTTGGAGCATAGATGTTTAGACTTGAAATGTCATCTTGACTGATTTTT
>NW_018393820.1:0-1481 GCF_900095145.1 Mus pahari | reverse complement strand
CATATGTGCATATATTACATCATAAATCAATATAGTATTTTAAAGAAAAACAAAAAAATAATGTGCTATTTTAGAGTTCTCACCTGCCCTCCTCTGGCAGCCACACCTAATTTCTTTCTTCTCAAGGTGCCTCCTCCAGCCTCTAGAGTGACCCAGACACCAACCCCCTTGTGTCCCACTCTTTGCCCTATATGGAACCAGCCAAAACCCAGATCTATGTTGTATCTCTCTGTGTGTGAAGTTCCCAGCCTGACACTCCCTGTGGTCCCCTCTACTTTCCAACTCAGAATGCATGAGGTGGGCACTCAGCAGGTTGAGTGGCAAAGCTTTCATGGAACTCTTCTTTCTGTCCCAGATTGCTTTGGTGTCTCCAGAGAATTAACCAGTTGGCCAGGGAAAGGAGCCCGTGTCTTGCTAAGACTAAGGGGCAAAACCTAAATTAGTTAACTATGTGTCTTGGCTGATTACAGGGCCTGGCCAACTGGGCCTCCTGCCTGTACCTAAATCTGATCTTAATCATCAGAGTCTTATTACTCTTACTGTGACCTCCTTGAAGAAAGGGAAAGTCATTGTCAACACTTGGAAGAAAGTGATTTAGGCAGAAAGATCATGCAGGAAGAACAGTCCCACAGCTCTGTGTGGTACGTACTAGATAAACACAAAGCCAGGGCTTTATCATTATTTTTAATATTAGGTTGCAGCGTTAGTGTTTTAGTTACAATAAACTAGGCTTGTAAAGTGGAGAGGAACCTGTTCTGAATTGCAAAAAGAGCCCTCCCAGGACCCTGGAGTGCCTGCCCCCAAAGTGTCAGTATTGCACAGCGTCACGATCACTACTATAGAATCTCAGTTGTGCTACTTAGCGTTAGATGGCTTCGGGTGAGTTCATAGATCTCTGTAAACCTTAATGTTTGCTCCTGAGCAAAATGAGGATGAAGACAATACTCGCAGGTGGGAGGGGACTGTTGTAGGGATTAGAGAACATGTGGGAAGAAAAAGTGTAATAGCCTAGAGTGGTGGTGTACACCCATCATCCCAGGCACTTGGGAGACTGAAGAAGAAAAATCTAAGTTTTAATCTAATTTGACCAACCTTGAGACCTGTTTCAAATGAAAAGCAAAAACAAACAATCAAACAAAAAGGGCCAGTGTTGTAGTGTTAGAATGCTTGACAAATTATGTGCAAAGTTCTGGGTTTAATCTCTAGCCCAGAAGGGGTGGTAGGGAAAAGGGAGTAAGAGAGAAAAGGAGAAAAAAAAGAGGGGGGACAAAGAAGGAGGGAAAAGAGATATGAATGAGAAAGAAAAAGGGAGGAGAAGAAAGAAAGGAGGAGGGGGAAGATAAGGATGAAGGAAGAGAAAGAGGGATAGAGAGGGAAGAAGAGAAAAGAAAAAGGGGAGGAGGGAGGAAACAGAACAGGAGGAAAAAGGAATTACAGAAATGAAGAAAAAAGAAGGGGTAGATGGATGAGGAGGAGCAGGA
>NW_018393819.1:2130-3584 GCF_900095145.1 Mus pahari | reverse complement strand
GCCTTCCACGTACTTTATCAAGTTCAAGGGTGATCTCGATATCTGTGTGTGTAATCAGGAGAAATTGAAAATCACAAAGCACAGGGATGTGAACTTATAAGGCTGGAAAAAAAAAAAAAAGGTTTGTTTTCCGGTCTGTTAGATACCTAAGGGTCTTTGACATCCCCAGCATCTTTGCCAATGAAATTTGTTTTGCCCTAAAAATTAAAATGTGTGACATGACGTGCTGTGAGCAAACATTTTGGTGGAAGAGACGAGCTATGGTGGAAGGAATATCGAAGGAAGATGAAAGCTGTGGACAGTCCCTACATCAAATGTCACACACAGTGAAAGGAACAGGACGTAGCTGCTCTGGTCTGCAGGGAGAGCTGGGAATCAGAGATGGGACTTGGAGGGGCAGGGATGGCCATGAAAGACGGACCTTTAGGAAGCAGGGGAGAAGGACAAGGCGTAGGTCGACTCTCTGGTGTGCAGTCGGAGGGAGAAACATGAAGTTGGGGAAAGAGTGACAGATAAAAGGAATGTGGCCTTGGGACCCGAGGCAAAACCTCAAACACGGATCCGAACAGGCTCAGAAATCGGAGAAAAATCACGTTTCATTTGCCTCATGACACCGAGGGAACCTTGTCTCTCTTTTTAAGATATTTATTCTTTTTTATTTATTATTATGTATTATTTTAAGATTCATTATTTTTATTTATTATTATTATTTTAAGATTTATTATTTTTATTTATTATGATTTATTATTTTGATTTATTATTTTGATTTATTATGATTTATTATTTTAAGATTTATTTTTATTTATTAATATTTATTATTTTAAGATTTATTATTTTTATTTATTAATATTTATTATTTATTATTTTCACTTCTGTGGGTGGGGTAGGGCGTGTGCTTGGGCATCCAGGGTGACCGCAGACGTACGAGTGGTCAGGTCCCCTGGAGCTGTCATAACAGGCGATGGCGAGCCATGGGCCACGATGTCAGGGAACCGAAGCCAGTCTCGCTCATGACCACGGAGCGACTTCTCTAGGCCCCTGAAGTCGTCTTTTAAAGAAATCCAATATTCACAGTCAGGGTAGAGACCAGGGTGAAGGTCAGAAAGGTGGTGACCTTGAAAAGACTCTAGGACAAGTAAAGGAGTAAAGGACTCCCTAGTTTTAGCGGGGGGGTTTTTTGTTTTTTGTTTTTTTAGTTATTTTAAAGGCCTTGTTTGTTGATGTGATTGCTTACTTTTATTAAATAAACAATTTCTAGTTTCTTTTCTTTTTTTCCCCCAGACTTTAGATTTCATTTTTTAATTTTTTTTTACTGTTTTTAGAGGGGTTTTGTGTGTGTGTGTGTGTGTGTGTGTGTGTGTGTTCTTGAGTATTTTCTCTAAATTTTAGTGTGTTATTTTTGGGGGGCTTTAGAGTTTTAGGGTTGCCAGGCTGTGCTTGCCCAGGCTTTTAAA
>NW_018393819.1:0-975 GCF_900095145.1 Mus pahari | reverse complement strand
TTTTTATATTTATTTAATCATTTGTTTTTTGAGTATTTATCTATTTATTTATTATCTGTGTGTTTATAGATAATTTATTGTTTTTATATTTATTTGTTTTTTGAGTATTTACTTATTTATTTATTATTTATGTGTTTATAGAAAATTTATTATTATTTTTATATTTATTTAATTATTTGTTTTTTGAGTATTTATCTATTTATTATTTATGTGTTTATAGATAATTTATTATTTTTATATTTATTTAATTATTTGTTTTTAGAGTATTTATCTGTTTATTATTTATGTGTTTATAGATAATTCATCTTTATATTTATTTAATCATTTGTTTTTTGATTATTTACTTATTTATTATTTATGTGTTGATAGATAATTTATTATTATTTTTATATTTAATTATTTGTTTTCTGAGACTGGAGTCCTGGTCCTCTCTCTGAAGACCAGGCTGGCCTTGAACTCAAAAAAATTCACAGCCTCTGCCTCCCAAGAGCTGGGATAAAAGGCGTGGGCCGCCACTGCCCGGCGACGGCGACTGTAAAACATATAAATCCCACAAATAAAACCCTGAAATTTAAAAAAAAAAAAAAAAAAAAGTCCTCAAAAACACTCACGTCATCCCTAAAATATCAGCGACATCCCATAAATAAAACCTAAAGCCAAAAACAAAAAAAACAAAAACAAAAACCCTAAAACTCTGGTATAAAAACCTTACAAAAACCTTTTTAAAAAAATTCTAAATTCTTAAAAATAAAACCCTTTTAAGAAATTCTACATTCCTAGAAATAAATAAACAAAACACAAGAAAAAAATTCCCCGAAAACCCTTTTTTTTAAAAAAATCAATAACATGCCCTAAAACACTGGGGCACTGTCCCCTTGTCGAGTCACTCAGCGGCATCCCCCTGCCTCACACCCGCGGTCACTCACAGGCATCCCCCTGCCTCACGGTGTCACTCAGCCTCATCCCCCTGCCTCA
>NW_018393818.1:1650-3541 GCF_900095145.1 Mus pahari | reverse complement strand
ATTTATAGTCTGAGAAACAAGGATGTTAAGAGTTCATTGAGAAGGATCTTGAACATGGTGAAATCTCAGGACTAAGGAAGGATCATGCCCTGCATCACTATCACACATGCAAAGTGAGTCAGGAGAATTACATGATGATTGCTATGTATAATTTTCAGTGTTAACTGGACTCCATTTGTAATCACCTTCAATGCACACCTATGGGCATGTCTGGGAAGGTACCTCTGGAGAGATTTCACTGAGGAGGAAAGATCCACTTTGAATGTAGGTGGGACCATCTGTTCCATAGAATCATCCTAGTCTGATAAAGGGACAAAGAAAAAAACCTAGCTTATTATCATTATTCATCCCTTTTTGCTTGTTGACCACACATGCAATGTGACCTGTGACCCCATCTCCCTTCTGTGTTTTTCTCATCTTGATATATTGTATTTTTCAAACCATGAATAAAATGAAACTTTCATTTCTACATTGCTTGTCAAATGTTCTGCCACAGCAACAAGACAAGTACCAAATAAAATGATCTACTGGAAATAATACTATTTTGGGTTTGGTATTCTTTAATTTGTCTTCTCATATTCTTATTTCTGATGCATGAATATTGATTGCTATCTCTTGCAGTAAACTTCCAGCCCCAATAAACTCATGCAAAAGCACACAACTCAGTTTTTATATTTATAAGCTGCATATCCATATTGGGTAGATCTACCACTACACTAATCAGTTCCCCAGCTGTGAGATCGCTTGCTACTTGAGGGATCTTGCTATTTTTTCAGGCCATGTGATTCTGCTCCATCTTTCTTCCACCTCTTCTTCCTCTATCCTCTTTCATCGTCCTCTACCCTTCCTCTACCCTCTAAAGACTCCAGCTCCACCTTTTCCTTCTACTGCCCAACCACAGACTCTAGTCTTTATTTGGCCAGTTAGAATGGGGGGAAGGTTCACTTGAAATCACCTGAGTAAATGATCCACTCCTTGTTGGGGCAACCACTCTCGAGGAAGCAAAATTAACATCAGAACACATACAGCACTAGGGCAACTCACAACATTTCCTACTTTTAATCCAATTAAAAGGCTCTCTTTACTCTCAGATATAAATTGAACACAACCATTACAATTATGCAAATTATAAAGTATAACATACACATAGCACCCAGTCCATCATATTTGTCAATTTAGATAAAGCACTCCACCATCTATCCTAACTCAAAGAGCTTACAATTCTATTCCTGAATAATGTTCTGGTTTAACTTGTATTACCATCTGAAAAACATCCTCTCGAATCTATATCATCTCTCTCAATGCTAAACAACTTGAGTTGACTATGAGACTGTAACTAGTCTTCAACCACATCAGAATCCAAGAATGACTTAAATATTACCAGAAAATATAGGAAGCACAAAACATAGCTTCCAAAACTTAACCAATTTGTAGACACGGATGACTACCTGGACAGTCTTTCATTCCTCAAAACTTTGGAGCATCAGTCTTCAGTCTTCAGGCCCAGGATCATCTTACAGACCTTTGTAAATGAGAATTGTGAAGGACTGCTTACTCTGTATTTGCAGAGCCATCAGTTGACTATTTCACATAGTGTGCCCTTTTCCCAGATAGTATTTTTGTCTGTAGATGAATTAAGGCAATTCTTGTCCTATCATGCGACTATCTTTCCACTACCAGAGCAACTCCATTAATGCTCAAAGTCCTGTCAGAAGCAGACCTGTCTCTGGTCAAATAATCTTCAAAAAGGAAATAGCTGGAGAGACGGCTCAGCAGTTAAGAGCACTGACTGTTCTTCCAAAGGTCCTGAGTTCAAATGCCAGCAACCACATGGTGGCTCACAAAAAGGAAATGGCCTTAAATGTAGTATCCTGTGGACTTCTGACACTTT
>NW_018393818.1:0-1005 GCF_900095145.1 Mus pahari | reverse complement strand
CTGGAATGGAAGGTCCCAGATTCTCAGCATCCCAGAGTGTGAATCTTGTTAGGGCTGTCTTTCTCCTCTTTCATTCTGCAATATACAAACCTTACAAGCAACACAGAGCTTTGTAAAGGCATTTTTATGGAATGTGCAGGGTGCACAGATCAGTTAATGAAGACCAATAAAGATAGAAACTGCCTTTCTTTAGAGGTTAGTTTGATCACAAAATCAAAGTACAGTATAAATTTCGATTCATTCCATCTTGATGGATGGTATGTAATAAGTCATGAGAATTTTGTACCCAATAGGTGTTATTGATTATATATAGGCATTTAAATCTCAGCCAGTTCCAGAGCTATCTGTATGTATAGACATACATCACTAAGTATACATCACCTATCTTGTTGACCTACTTAGTTTCCTTCTTCCTCTCCCTAGCCAAGGTCTTCAGGGAGATCTCCTTTGTCATGTCTCGTTTTTATCAATTTGAAAGGATCCCATAGCTTTTCTTTTATGTGGAAATATACACATAAGCCCTACCCACCCCACAGCATAACATATTTCCCATTTTCCATTCTGATGTCCAAACATCCTTAAAATAAACAAGCTGATTTAGTTCAGCAATTTTTTTTTCTGCAATCCAATGTCTTTCAGCAGCCATAGTTTTTTGTTTATTAGCATTTAAAATTTTTAAAGCTAATAAAGCACTATGTAATCTATCTCTGGGATTTTGTTGTTATTGTTGTTGTTTGTTGTTGTTGTTGTTGCTGTTGTTGCCCCTTTTGCCTGTTAAGCATCTCCTTTACTGTTTGATTAGATCTCTCCACAATTGCTTGTCCTGTAGGATTATGTGATGATATGCGTCTAACATGGTTTATCTTTTTTTTGAAAAAAANTTAGTTCTTTTATTAAATGACACATCATAAAAATAGTATTTTTCTATTTTGTACATTGTATAGCTCTTCCCATTCTAACTGATTATTATCGCATTTTTTTCTTATTTTTATTGGATATTTTCTT
>NW_018393817.1:1858-3281 GCF_900095145.1 Mus pahari | reverse complement strand
TATTCTTGCCATGCTAGTGTATGTGAAATAGTGT
This sequence comes from Mus pahari, assembly GCF_900095145.1. Lineage (NCBI taxonomy): Eukaryota > Metazoa > Chordata > Mammalia > Rodentia > Muridae > Mus > Mus pahari. Next base: position 3,247 of record NW_018393817.1, on the reverse strand, counting down.
CTCACTGTGGATTTCATTTAGGTTTCCTGAATNTGCTCCAATGTCAACTACACATTTTCTTTAGAGAAATATCCATTCAAGTCCTCCCTCCCCCTTTAATTTNGGCTGTTTTGTTTTTGAATTATGGGAGTTTTCTGAATATGGTGGGCACTCTACTATCAAATATATGATCTGCAAATACTTTGTTCCACTCCATAGGTTGTCTTTTTATTTTTGTGTGTTTTTAATTGTTTGTGACTTACTCTTATTTTTATATCCTAACCACAGCTTACCATTCCTGCTTTCCTTCCAGTCCCTTCCCTATCCACTCTTCCTCGATTTCTATTCAGAAAAGGGCAGTGCTCCAATGGATATCAACTAAATATGGCAACAAGTTACAGCAAGACCAGGCACCTCTCCGTGCATTATGGCTGGAAGAGGCAAGTCCGTAGGAGGAAAAGGGTCAGGGATAACCCCTGCACTCACTGTTAGGCCTCCCGCAAGAAGACCAAGCTACACAACTATAACATGCATGCAGAGGGCCTAGGTCCNTCTCTCCTAGCTCCCAATTGCTTCAGTCTCTGTGAGGCCAGGTTCGTTGAGTCTGTGGGCTTTCTTGGGGTGTCCTTGACCCCTCTGGCTCCAATACCCTTTGTTGCTCCTCTTCCATCCNTTGCTGTGTGAAACCTCTCTGAAGAAGCGCAGGCTAGGCCCNGATTCCTGTGTCTTTTCATGCACACAGTTTTTAGGTTTTCATCAAGTTCACCTTGACTCTCCTTCCTTTCCCTTCCCTTCCTTCTCCCTCCCCTTTCTGTCCTATCTCTTGCTTTCTTTTCTCCTCTACCCTTTTAGCCTTCCTCCCTCAATTCTCTCTTCCTTTCTCTTTCTTTTATCTGTGACTTGATATCATAGCCATTACATAAATCACTGCCCAAGCCCATGTTGGGATGATGTAACCTAACTTTTTTTTTCCAAGAATTTTTTCTAGTTTGTGGTCCTAAATTTTGACCAAAGACCAATTTTGAGTTACCGTCTGCACATGATGACAGGTGGGAGTTCCATTTTACTTTTTTTGTAAATGTATATTTGTGTTTGCCTTTATTGTGTTTGTTGTTCTTTTCCTCCTTATTCATCCTCCTGCTCTTCCTCCTCCTCCTCCTCCTCTTCTTCTACTTCTCCCTCTTCTTCTTCTTCCCCTTTTTCATCGTTTTTTTGTTTTTTGAGACAGGGTTTCTCTATGGAACCCTGGCTGTCCTGGAACTCACTCTGTAGACTGTGCTGCTCTTGAACTCAGGAATCAGCCAGCCCCTGTCTCCCAAAGTGCTGGGATTAAAGGTGTGTGCCACCACTCCTCAGCAACAAGTACTTTAATGATGAATCAATGAGGATAAAGGTCTTTCATCTTGGATG
>NW_018393817.1:0-1696 GCF_900095145.1 Mus pahari | reverse complement strand
AGACACAGAGGCTGAGGCGAGTACAGTAAAATGGTGCACAGGTACAGAGGAAGATGAAATCTGGAGATAACCATTTCATAGACACCAATGTCTTAAAGCCAAANGCAAACCCATCCATAGTGACACACTCGACACGGTTAAGATAGACAAGAAAATGCTCATTTAGGACCGAGTGGTCTTCCCACCCCACTACTTTATTTTTCCTGACCTTTCTTTAGTCTGTTTTATAGACAGCAGCTTCTTCTTTTTCAGAGATGCATCTCAGAAGTCACTGGCTTTAATATAGAGCTGGATTTCTTTTCTACTTATAGCTTAGATTCATTTCCCTTAGATAATTTACATACAATTTGAAAAATCAAAAGGATGCCTTTAATTGCGTGTTCAATAAGTTCTGTTTAAATTCAAAGATGTCTTACCTGCTCCATAGTAGAATTAAAGGTGTAATCGTTCCTGCCATGGATTTCCCACAAGATAAAATTTGCGTCAACTATTTTAATAAATCCATTTTCACCATGCCTGAAACAACAAACACAAAAATGATAGCTTAGTGTCAAATATAGGACCTGCAGCTTGCAGGTCTCATGCTCTTAAGTGTAAGTCTTTTTTTGTTTACTTATTTTTGAGATAGAGTCCAGGTAGGCTTCAAGCTTACTATGAAGTGAAGGAGGCCTTGAGATCCTGGTTGTCTATCTCTACTTCCTAAGAGATGGGATCACACGAATGTGCCATTCATGGCGGTTGAATCCTGTCTTATAGTTTCTTAACCTCTGGTAGATAGGTAGATAGATAGATAGATAGATAGATAGATAGATAGAGGATTGAGAGCAAAGATGCAGTTGCTATTAATAACTTTTTACCTTTGCATTGTAGAACACAAACGGTTAAGCTATTGCTTCCTCTCAGCACTGCCCTCTCCAGCTTCCTGCTCTCTCTTCTCCTTGCCTCTCTTCTCTGACACAGAGTCTCCTAGTTCAGGCTGGCTGGCCTCAGACTCACTATGTAGCTGAGAAGGACCTTGAATTTCTGAACCCCCTGTCCCGAATTTCCAGACTCCGTATTGTTCGCATATCTGAGTGAAATTGTCCTGCTTTACTCATTGGGTGGGAATTTCCCTGGAGACTCAGACTGTAGTGTCCAGTTCTCGNTTCTAGGCTCCTCCTGATTCTTGAACTGTACCTCCACTTTTAAANGACAATTTATCACTTGAAAGCTCTGTGATGATTTCCAAAAACTACAAGACCCTTGTTTCATCTGTCCCTTGACAATACTAAATCCTTGTCTGAATACCTTGAAAATTCTAGATCCTCGTCTAGTTCCTTGCTCAGATCTCTGCTTCAATTCATAGTTATTGGACCCAAGTTTCAGACTGGGTAAGGTATGCTGGTCCCCAAATGCTGTTAGCACAATTGGTCATTGTCCAATTCTCTCAAAGTGCGGAGAAAAACTTTAGTGTTAAAAAGCAGCTCCTGGGAAGCCATTTCTGTTTCTGTGTTANCTATGGAGAAACCATAAAGAGCTGAGAAGCTCAGTTCTCAAATAGGCGTGCTCGAGAGGGAGTGGCTTGGTGTCTGAGTCAGGGAGAACCACAGAAAATTAAAGACAAATCAAACAAAACAAAGAAAAAAATCCTCACGCCAGTGCTCTGGACTCTTGCCAGAGCAGAAGCCAGGACACTTACATGTTTGTAGTTTCAGGA
>NW_018393816.1:1958-3103 GCF_900095145.1 Mus pahari | reverse complement strand
CAAAGCTCAAGTCTAAGTGGATTGATCTTCAATTCTATCCCATTGATCTACCTGCCTGTCACTGTACCAGTACCATGCAGTTTTTTTTGTTTTTTGTTTTTTGTTTTTTTTTTTTTTTATCAGTATTGCTCTGTAATACAGCTTGAGGTCAGGGATGGTGCTTTCCCTAGAATTTCTCTTATTGTTGAGACTAGTTTTTATTATCTTGGGTTTTTTGTTACTCCAAATGAATTTGAGAATTGTTCTTTCTAATTCTATGAAAAATTGAGCTGGTAATTTGATGAGGATTGCATTGAATCTGTAGATTGCTTTTGGCAAAATGACCATTTCTACTATATTAATCCTGCAATCCATGAGCATGGGAGATATTTCCACCTTCTGAGGTCTTCTTTGATTTATTTCTTCAGAGACTTACAGTTCTTGTAATACAAATCTTTCACTTGTTTGGTTAGAGTCACACCAACATACTTTATATTATTTATGACTCTTGTGAAGGGTGTTGTTTCCCTAATTTCTTTCTTATCCTGTTTATCCTTTGTGTATAGGAAGGCTACTGATTTGTTTGAGTTAATTTTACATCCAGCCACTGTGCTGAAGTTGTTTATCAGCTGTAGGAGTTATTTGGTAGAGTTTTTGGGGTCACTTAAGTATACTGTTGTATCATCTGTAAACAGTGATATTTTGACTTCTTCCTTTCCAACTTTTATCCCTTTGACGTCGAATAGGTATAGATAGAACTTTAAGTACTATATTTAATCAATAAGGAGAGAAGGGACAGCCTTGTTTTATCCCTGATTTTAGCGGGATTGTTTCAAGTTTCTCTCCATTTTGTTTGATGTTGGCTACTGGTTTACTGTATATTGCTTTTACTATGTCTAGGTATGTGCCTTGAATTCCTAATATTTCCAAGAAGACTTTTAACATGAAGGGGTGTTGAATTTTGTCAAATGCTTTTCAGCATCTAATGAAATGATCATGTGGTTTTTTTTCTTTCAGTCTGTTTATGTAGTGGATTACATTGTTTTTTTTTTTTTTTTTTTTTTTTTTTTTTTTTTTTTTTTGATTATCTAGCACTCCTACCATTCCAATCATTTTATTGGATTTTATTATTTGATCATTTTGATGTGTTATTGGATTTGGTTGGC
>NW_018393816.1:0-1782 GCF_900095145.1 Mus pahari | reverse complement strand
TTCTCTTTCTTTGTTGGGTCTTTGTGTGGTTTAGGTATAAGCATAATTGTGGCCTCATAGAACAAATTGGGTAGTGTTCCTTATTTTTCTATTTTGTGGAGTAGTTTGAAGAGTATTGGTATTAGGTCTTCTTTGAAAGTCTGACAGAATTCTTCACTAAACCCATCTGGTCCTGGGCTTTTTGTGGTTGGGAAACTTTTGATGACTGCTTCTATTTCTGTAGGAGTTAGGGACTGTTTCAGTGGTTTATCTGATCCTGTTTTAACTTTGGCACCTGGTATCTGTCTAGAAAATTGTCCATTTTATCCAGATTTCCAATTTTGTTGAGTATAAGCTTATGTAGTAAGATCTGATGATCTTTTGAATTTCCATGATTTCCATTGTTATAGCTCCCATTTCATTTCTGATTTTCTTAATTTGGATAGTGTCTCTGTGCCCTCTGGTTAGTCTGGCTAAGGGTATATCTATTTTGTTGATTTTCTCAAGGAACAAGTTCCTGGTTTTGCTGATTCTTTGTATGGTTATTTTTGTTTCTATTTGATTTTATCCCTGAGTTTGAATATTTCCTGCCATCTACTACTCTTGGATATATTTGCTTCTTTTGTCTAGAGCTTTCAGGTATGCTGTCAAGCTGCTAGTGTAATCTCTCTCCAGTTTCTTTTTGGAGGCACTTAGAGCTATGAGTTTTCCTCTTATTACTGTTTTCATTGACTACCATAAGTTTTGGTATGCTTTTTCTTCATTTTCATTATATTCTAGAAATTCTTTAATTCTTTCTTTATTTCTTCCTTGTCCAAGATATTATTGAATAGAGAGATATTTATGTGGACTTCCTGTTGTTTTTGTAGTTATTGAAGATCAGCCTTAGTCTGTGGTGATCTGATAGGATGCATGGGATTATTTCAATCTTATTAAATCTGTTGAGACCTGTTTTGTGACCAATTATATGGTCAGCTTTGTAGAAGGTACCATGAGGTGCTGAGAAGAAGGTATATTCTGCTTTAGGATGAAATGTTCTAAAAATATCTGTTAGATCCATTTGGTTCATAACTTTTGTTAGTTTTACTGTGTCTCTTTTTAGTTTCTCTTCCCATGATCTGTCCATTTCTAAGAGTGGTGTGTTGAAGTCTCCCACTATTATTCTGTGGGGTGCATTGTGTGCTTTGAGTTTTAATAAAGTTGCTTTTATGAATGTGGGTGTCTTTGCATTTGGAGCATATATGTTCAGAATTGAGAGTTCATCTTGGTAGATTTTTTTCCTTTGATAAATATGAAGAATCCTTCCGTAACGCTTTTGATAACTTTTGGTTTAAAGTTTATTTTATGCGATATTAGGCTCCAGCTTGTTTCTTGGGACAATTGTTTGCTTGGAAAATTATTTTCTAACCTTTTACTCTGAGGTAGTGTCTGTCTTTGTCACTGAGGCACATTTCCTGTATGCAGTAAAATGCTGGGTCCTGGTTAGGTATTCAGTCAGTTAGTCTATGCCTTTTTATTGGGGAATTGAGTCCATTGATATTAAGAGATATTAAGGAAAAGTAATTGCTACTTCCCATTATTTTTGTTGTTAGAGGTGGAATCATGTTTTTGTAATTATCTTCCTTTGGGTTTGGTGAAAGATTACTTTCATGTTTTTTCGAGGGTGTAGTTTCCCTCTTTTTTTTTTTTTATGAGAATTTTTTTTAATTATTATTATTATTTTCTTTATTTACATTTCAAATGCTATCCCGAAAGTTTCCTATACCCTCCCCCCACCTCTGCTCCCCTACCCACCCACTCCCA
>NW_018393815.1:5628-6775 GCF_900095145.1 Mus pahari | reverse complement strand
GAAAGAAAAATTTCATTCACAATAACGTCTAAAATGGGGAAGTGAGAAAATGTCTTGGAATAAATCCAACAAACTGAAATATTTCTACAATAAAAACTTTAAGAAACTGAAAATAAAGAAATTCAAGAAGATACTAAAAGACAGAAAGACCTCCTATACTTATATTCCATAGGATAAATATCTAATATACATCCCACTAAAAGCAATCATCACATTCAATGCAGTCCTCATCAAAATTCCCATATAAATTATGGACATTAAAATAACCACATATTTCACATGGAAATACAAAAGACCCTGTTGTGGCTANCCCTGGGTCCAGTTGTATTTGATATTAATTGTATTCTCCTGTGAGGGGCTATGAACAAGTAATGAGTCAGTACTCAGGTGATTTCCTGTAAATCTTCTTCCCACCTTAATTTATAAATAAAGGCTAGAGCTGGTGATTGGGTAGAGAAAGAAGGGAAGGTGGAGCTGAAGGTTTGGGGAGAAAAGGAGACAGACAAAGAAAGGCTGACAGGGGAGGAGGAAGAAGGAAAGTGGAGCAGAAGAACCTGGCCTGGAGAAACCGCGAGTTATAAGGGTCTCTTATATGGGGAAGATGGTAGTGTAGCAGTAGATCTGCCCAATCTTGGCTCACAGATGTATTCATATTAATTGAGTTGTGTTTTTTTGCCTGGGCTTATTTGGGTTGGAGATTTACTGTAATATCCTATCAAAAGCAGTCATCAAATTCAATGCAGTACCCATCAAAATTCCAATAAAAATCACAGAAATTAAAAAAAAATAATAAACCCTCAAGTTTCACATGAAAGTACAAAAGATCCTGTTTAGCCAGACCAATCCTGAATGACAACAACAGGACTGCTGAAGACATTACCACCCAGTGGAGGGATCACCAATCACTGGATCAAACCCTTTGGTGTGAGAATCCATCCCTTTTTGTATGAGGAATAATCCATCTACTCCACGGATAGGAGGATTTCTAGAGGCTTTCCTGGACATCGGGGAACAAGAGCAGCAGACTCTGGCAAGCTTTATCACCCCACGTGTGCTTCTCTTGTAAAGAAGCAGAATGTCATTTGCTCTGAAGGATCAATGTCCCATTCAAATCAAAGGCTACATGAGCCCAGTGATTTCCTGCCTC
>NW_018393815.1:3244-4986 GCF_900095145.1 Mus pahari | reverse complement strand
CCAAGCAGGAAAGGATAAGCTGGTAGTTTTCATCAGAGGAGTCTGGGTGAAACTGTAACCTAAGAGGGGGCTAGGAGGAGAGATTCAGGGCATCATTTATGAGAACCCAATTTTACTTTCCCTGGGGAGAAGGCCTGTAGATATGCTGAGATCTTCTGTATTCTAGGTATTTTAGGATTCTGGGCTAATATCCATTTATCAGTGAGTGCATATCATGTGAGTTCTTTTGTGATTGGATTACCTCGCTCAGGATGATACCCTCCAGTTAGATCCATTTGCCGAGGAATTTCACAAATTCATTGTTTTTAATAGCTGAGTAGTATTCCATTGTGTAAATGTACCACATTTTCTGTATCGATTCCTCTGTTGAGGGACATCTCGGTTCTTTCCAACTTCTGGCTATTATAAATAATGCTGCTTTGAACATAGTGGAGCATGTGTCCTTTTTACCTGCTGGAACATCTTCTGGGTATATGTCTAGGAGAGGTATTGCTGGAACTTCTGATAGTATTATGTCCAGTTGTCTGAGGAATTGCCATAATGATTTCCAGAGTGGTTGTACCAGCTTTCAAACCTACCAACAATGGAGGACTGTTCCTCTTTCTCGACATCCTTGACAATAGAGGCTGTCACCTGAATTTTACTTTGAATATTTGAAATAAATCATGTTCATATGTTCTCATTAAAGGTAAAATTTCCCTGTGTTTAAGTAGGGATGAGTTCCATAGTACATCCTCCACAATGTGTTCTTTTAGAAAGAAAACATGAAAAAAAATCAGCAAGATGTAACCTGATATTCTTAGAACACTGAGAAATTGNTTTCAACATAAATACCAGATAGGTTAAATCTTTGAGTAAATAAGTCTTCAATGTTGTCAAAATGACACATTAGGAAACCTGGAAAATAGTTTTATTTCAATAATTTTTCCTTTTAAAAACTCCCTACACTTACTATTTTATTACTGATTGCCCAGATTGACTATTAATAACTAATTAATACTTTCTACTGTGTATAACATTTTCAGAGTTTATCACAGTCTAGCTTGGAAGTTGTCAACATGGTGCCACACACTCCAATGTGCTTTTGATTGGTTTTTCCAGTAAGGTTGTCAAATCTTCACTGAAACTTGACTCAGTAACCTGATCCTTACTCTTTTTTGTGTGTGTGGTATTTTGAGACAGTGTTTCTCTGTGTAGCCTTGGCTGTCCTGGAACTCACTTTGTAGACCAGGCTGGCCTCGAACTCAGAGATCTGCCTGCCTCTGCCTCCCAAGTGCTGGGATTAAAGGCATGTGCCACCACTGCCTGGCCCCTGATCCATACTCTTGACCCCCAGAAGAAATGATTGTTCTTCATCAGCCTGAGTCAAAATATCATTTTAGTCATTGCTTATATTTTTATGGAACATGTAATTCTCTTCTGTGTGATATGATTTTAAATTTCATAACTGTTATTGTGTGGACAGAGAGTAATGCTAAAGTGTGTACCCCAACAGGAGGAAGAGTCCCAGATGGCTCATGGCCCTACTGTTAGGGCCTGACAAAAGCAGCAAGCCAACAGCAGCCAACAGCAGCCATAACACACAGAGGATGTGGTACAGACCCTTGCAGGCCCCCATCACTGCTTCACTCGCTCTAAGCCCATATGTGCCCTGCATTAAGTCAATGGGACCTCCTGGTGTTCTCCATCCTCAGATTCCTGCAGTCTGTCTGCCCCCTCTTCTGCAGAATCGCAGAAACCAA
>NW_018393815.1:0-1199 GCF_900095145.1 Mus pahari | reverse complement strand
CTCAGGATTGGAAGGAAATAAGGTGCTGAACCTGAAGCTGAAATAAGTCAAAGAGAAAAGCTATTTGCTAGGGTGACATCTATGGAATTTTAGCAATCGTATCACGTCTACTTATAGAAGAAAATAAATTGAGAATGGAAAAAACAAGATTCACAAAATATGCTGTTATCAATGGTAATGCCAATATTCAATAAAAATCAAAATATAAGATGAAAAAATGCTGGAGAGACTCTACAAATGTAGAACCCCTCTTGGGGACGCCCCTCAAGTCACAGGAGTCAGTGTATCCCAAGGAAACATGGGAGACCTTCTTGTTGCAAAAGCATGAGGCAGTTTAATGGCAGAGATCCAGGCTATGCATACCTCACACAGGAGGTAGAGGAATCTACCTTGAGGCTCCAAAGCTAGGGGTTTTTATGGGGTACAGGTCGGGGGGTTGGGGAGAATTGGCGTGGTTACAGGTGATTGGCTCATTTGAAGGTCAGCAAGGTGGGTACAAGTCAGCAGAATAGTACCTATGGTCTAGGGAATTTCAGGGGCCAGGTCTTATCAGGTAGGACAATACCTCTGAGTGATGTACAACTTAAGGCCCTTTAAACTATGTCTTAAGGAGGGTGGGTTGGGGTGGGGGAGGCACTGTCCTGCCAGATGGCTGCCAAGCCAGCCAAGACCAAGTTCCTGCACTCCTCAGATGGCTGTTGAGTCGGCCATAATAGCCAAGGCCAGTTGACTTTAGTTTCNATGTGACCTGGGTTTGCTTTTTTAAGGCAGTTTTTTAAAAATATATTTATTTATTTATTATATGTAAGTACACTGTAGCTTTCAGAAGAGGGTTCAGATCTCTTACGCATGGTTGTGAGCCACCATGTGGTTGCTGGGATTTGAACTCAGGACCTTTGGAAGGGCAGTCGGCGCTCTTAACCGCTGAGTCATCTCACCAGCCCAAGAATATAACTTAGTTCTGCTCTCTGTAGTCTTTTTTTTTTCCGAGACAGGGTTTCTCTGTGTAATCCTGGCTGTCCTGGAACTCACTTTGTAGACCAGGCTGGCCTCGAACTCAGAAATCTGCCTGCTTCTGCCTCCCAAGTGCTGGGATTAAAGGCATGCGCCACCACCGCCCGGCTTTTTAAGGCAGTTTTTAACCTTAAATTTTTACATTAAAAGAACCCTTTTATGTCTCACATTATTTGAACCTTGAA
>NW_018393814.1:9310-10457 GCF_900095145.1 Mus pahari | reverse complement strand
TTTACACAATGGAGTACTACTCAGCTATTAAAAACAATGAGTTTATGAAATTCTTGGGCAAATGGATGTATCTGGAGGATATCATCCTTAGTGAGGTAACCCAATCACAAAAGAAGTCACTAGATATGCATTCCCTGATAAACGGATATTAGCTCAGTCACTTAGAATACCCAAGATACATCTTGCAAAACACAAGAAAACCAAGAAGGATGACCATCGTCTTGATATTTCATTCCTCCTTAGAATAAGAAACAAAATACCCATGAAAGGATATAGGTACAGAGACAACATTTAGAGCATAGATGAAAGGATGGACTATCCAGAGACTACCCCATCTGGGAATCCATCCCATCATCAGCCACCAAACCCAGATACTAATGCACATGCCAGCATGATTCTGCTGAATGACCCTGATATAGTGGCCTCTTGTGAGGCTATGCCAGTGCCTGGCAAACACAGAAGTGGATGCTCACAGTCAACTATTGAATGGAACACAGGGCCCCCAATGGAGGAGCTAGAGNANATACCCAAGGAGCTGTAGGGTGCTGCAACACTGTAGGTGCAACAAGAATATGCACTAACCAGTACCCCCTGAGCTTGTGTCTTTAGTTGCATAGGTAGCAGAAGATGGCCTAATTGGCTATCATTGGGAAGACATGCCCCTTGGTCTGGTAAAATTTATATGACCCAGCACAGGGGAAGGCCAGGGTCAAGAAGTGTGAGTGGGTGGGTAGGGGAGCAGGGGCAGGGGTGGGATATAGGGAACTATCGGGATAGCATTTGAAATGTAAATAAAGAAAATAATAATAAAAAAATTTTTAAAAATGAGATGACTACTGGANCCTCTATATCCATCTATTATGTCACACATCTCTAAAGCCTTATTCTAGTGGACTCCAAAACTCTATGACACACCCATATTTTAGATAAAGGTGTCCAATATTATGCAGGTCTCTACTACATAAAGCATTTACTTTACCAAAAACTGTACAAAACTTTAGTTGTAATAAAAAAAAGAACAAAAGAAAATAGACTCCCTATGCCAAGTCATTATACCCCTTTATGTATAGTATACTATCAATAAAATAATTTGTTACTCTGTAATTATTGAACACTTAGAACATGAGTTCTTCATTTAAACATCATC
>NW_018393814.1:3685-8740 GCF_900095145.1 Mus pahari | reverse complement strand
TCTGCAGCGAGCGCAATATAATGTTTAGAGGGAGAGTGGTTATTGGAGGTGAGAGACCCCAACACGGTGGGACCGATATGGACATCTAGTCTGGTCTAAGGTATAGAAGAAGACAAAAACAAACAAACCAAAAAAAAAAAACGAACAACAAACTTCTCTTGTGGTCCTTCTTTCTGTCTTTCCCCACAACCTGTCTCCCTAATGCAACAGTTCCCTGACCTTGTTCTTTAGGACCAGTAAACTCACATGAGATATTTTTCCCACAATTAACATGCTTTCGTTTTCTTAAAACAAACAACCCATAGATAGAGAGAGATTCTTCACAGGTTAAGAGCACATGCTGCTTTTGCAGAGAACCAAAGTGTGATTTTTAAGAGCTAATAAGCAGGTAGTTGTCAACTGGAACTCAAGCTTCAGCTGATAGGACCTTCTTTACTGGCCTCTGTGAATGCCACCTTTCACATGCACAAGTCTGCATAATACATATGTAACTATACACCTAGCCAAAGAAGTCTTAAATAAAAAAAGGACTCAGTTTCACAAAGTAATAAAAAATGACCCAATTAATTAAAACATGGGTGATGATCAGCAGCAGTTGTGTGGCTCTGTGAAGAGAGCATGAAGAGTTTCAGGTGTGTCCATGGAGCTCAGTTGGTGAGCAATAGTGTAGGGTGCTTTGGGCTCCAGAGTTTGAGCTCCTAAACTATGGGAGAGTGGAGGAAATTAGGACTTTGTCAATTTACAACATTTATTTCTGTATGCATTTTATGTATATTCCTGTTCTATTCCTCTGTAAGCTGGCATGACAGAAAACGGCATCAGAACCCTGTATAAACGGTTGTGAGCTACTAGGTGGTTATGTAGAATTGAACTCAGGTTGTCTGAAAGAGAAGCCAAGACCCTAAATTCCTGAGCCATAGTCTCTCCAGGCCTATGTTTGACAAGGTAAAAAGCACTCACAGATACAGAGGCACAAGGAATCAGTATCTATTTTGCAGGAAAACTTACCAGTTTGTCACTATATTTAATCCATTACGTTTCAAATGTTTTGTGAACATGCGTGTGTTGATGGTGTGGTTGTTTGCTTATTTTTAGTAGTCACTGTTTATATCTGCCAAAGCAATACCAATGTCCTAAGTCATTCTCAGAAATGCCCAGATGTGTTTCACTTCGTAAAATCTTTATCGATGCATCGATCCATTCACTGGATCTGTGAACTCCATTAAACAGGGTGTAATAATACATAACAGTTGTCTCCACAGCCTGTAAGTTGAGACTTCAGAGCAGAAATTCTACATCATTCTATCGACGTATCTGAATAACTAATATGAAAATTCACGAAACTTCTTCCTGACATGGAGCTAGAGTCCCTCAGCACTTTCCTTCTGGTCTCTCTTGACTTCATCTTATCCCTGCTCAGGAATGGAATAAAAGCTGTGACAAATAAGTAAATAAAAATCAAAAGAATAAAAANCCTGAACAATTTTTATAGTATAAACTTTAAGCCTATACTGATAAGAGAGGAGAAAGAAACAATGTGCAGGGGGGATAAGAAAATCAAATAAATATAACCTTACCTATTTGCATCTGTAAAATGATGTCTAACTGAATAATATTGTGTGTATAATTTGTATATGCTAATTTTCAGTTATAAGTACATATTAACTATATCCACCAAGATTCACAACAATCCTCACAACTTTATCTTATTCCAAAACTTTTGCATATTTAATCATTATTTAGTCTAATTATAAGTAGGCTCATGAAAACACAGATTGCTAATATATTTCAGGTAGAACACATTTCTATTCAGTTTGCAGTGGACAAACTTTAAATGTTAAACATGTTTAGCTCCCTATTTATCATTTCTTTTTATTTTCATTCAATTTTGCACTTTACCATTTGATCACATCCTGCCTTTCCTTTCCTCCCAGGCCTACCCTAGACCCTTTCTCATCATTTCATCCTTCCATTCTCCCAAGAGAANGAAAGGTACCCACTATGCACCCCCACCAGCTACCACACCACCCCAGAAAACCAAGTTGCATTAGGAATAAATGCATCCACTCCTACTGAGGTCAGGAAAGGCAGCCCCACTAGGGGAAATATTGCAATGGAAGGTGNCTTAGTCAGGGTTTCTATTCCTGCACAAATATCATGACCAAGAAGCAAGTTGAGGAGGAAAGGGTTTATGCAGCTTACACTTCCATACTGCTGTGCATAATCAAGGAAGTCAGAACTGGAAATCAAGCAGGTCAGGGAGCAGGAGCTGATGCAGAGGCCATAAAGGGATGTTTCTTTCCTGGCTTGCTTCCACTGGCTTGCTCAGCCTGTTCTCTTATACAACCAAAGACTACCAGCCCAGAGATGGCAGGACCCACAAGGAGACCTCCCCACTTGATCACTAATTGATAAAATGCCTTACACCTGGATCTCAGGAAGGCATTTCCCCAACTGAAGTTCCTTTCTCTGTGATAACTCCAGCTGTGTCAAGTTGACACAAAACCTGCCAGTATAATTGACCCCTTGTCAACCTGACACACCAACACATCACTAATAAGCCTCAACTCTTAGTTCTTATTCATCTCCAAGATCTAAATAACTTTAAAAGTCCCACAGTCTTTACATATTAAAAGTTCAATCCCTTTAAAATATCCAGTACCTTTTAAAATACAAACTACTTTAAAATTCAAAGTCTCTTACATGTGGGCTTCACTAAAAAACTTCCTTCAAGAGGGAAAAATCTCAGGGCACAGTAACAATCAAACCAAAAATTAATCTCCAACCATTCAATGTCTGGGATCCAACTCATGATCTTCTGGGACCAATTTCCCTTATGAACATCAATGCAAAAATAATCAACAAAATCCTCACAAACTGAATCCAAGAACAAATCAAAATGGTCATCCATCAGAATCAAGTAGGCTTCATCCCAGGGATGCAGCGATGGTTCAATATACAGAAATCCATCAATGTCATCCACTATATAAACAAACTCAAATACAAAAACTACATGATCATTCGTTAGATGCTGAGAAAGCATTTGACAAAATCCAACACCCATTCATGATAAAAGTCTTAGAAACATCAGGAAATCAGGGCCTCTACCTAAACATAATAAAAGCAATACATGCAAACCAGTAGCCAACATCAAACTAAATGGAGAGAAACTTGAAGCAATCCCACTAAAATCAGTGAGTAGACAAGGCTGCCCACTTTCTCCCTGCCTATTCAACAAAGTACTTGAAGTCCTAGCCAGAACAATTCGACAACAAAAGGAGATCAGGGGAATTCAAATTTGAAAGGAAGTAATCAAAATATCACTTCCTAAGATGATATGATAGTATATATATATATAAGTGACCCTAAAAATTCCACTACAGAACTGCTAAACCTGATAAACATCTTCAGTACAGTAGATGAATATAAAATTAACTCAAACAAATCAGTGGCCTTTCTCTACACAAACGATAAACAGGCTGAGAAAGAAATTAGGGAAACAACACCCTTCACAACAGTCACAAAGAATATAAAATACCTTGGTTCTAAGGAAGTGAAAGATCTGTTTGATAAGAACTTCAAGTCTTAGAAAAAAAGAAATAGAGAAGATCTCAGAAGATGGAAAGATCTCCCATGCTTATGGATTGGCAGGATTAACATAGTAAAAAATGGCTATCCTGCCTAAAACAATCTAAAGATTCAGTGCAATCCCCATAAAAATTCCAACTCAATTCTTCACTGAGTTAGAAAGGGCAATTTGCAAATTCATCTGAAATAACCAAAAAGCTATGATAGCAAAAACTATTCTCATCAATAAAAGAACCTCTGTTGGAATAACCATGCCTGACCTCATGCTATACTACAGAGCAATTGTGATAAAAACTGCATGGTACTGGTACAGGTAGATCAATGGAATAGTATCGAAGACCCAGAAATGAACACACACCAATGGTCATATGATCTTTGACAAAGGAGCTAAAACCATCCATTGGAAAAAAGACAGCATTTTCAACAAATGGTGCTGGAACAACAAGTGTTTATCATGTAGAAGAATGTGAATTGATCAATTATTGTCTCCTTGTACAAAGCTCAAGTCTAAGTACATCAAGGAACTTCACATAGAACCAAAGACACTGAAGCTTATGGAGGAAAAAGTGGGGAATAACCTCAAAGATACGAGCAGAGGGGAAAAATTCCTTAAGAGATCAGCAATGGCTTGTGCTGTAAGATCAAGAATCGCTAAATGGGACCTCATAAAATTGCAAAGCTTCTATAGGGCAAAAGACACTTTTGATAAGACAAAAAGGCCACCAACAGTTTGGGAAAGAATTTTTACCAATCCTAAATCTGATAGGGGATTAATATCCAATATATACAAAGATATCAAGAAGCTGGACTCCAGAAATTCAAATAACTCCATTAAAAATGTGGTAAAGAGGTAAACAAAGAATTCTCAACTGAGGAATACCAAATGGCTGAGAAGCACCTGAAAAAATGTTCAACATCCTTAATCACCAGGGAAAGGCAAATCAAAACAACACTCAGATTCCACCTCACACCAGTCAGAATGGCTAAGGTAAAAAATTCAGGTGACAGCAGATGCTGGTGAGGATGTGGAAAAAGAAGAACACTCCTCCATTGCTGGTGGGATTGCAAGCTTGTACAACCACTCTGGAAATCAATCTGGTGGTTCCTCAAAAAATTGAACATAGTTCTACTGGAGGATCCAGCAATACCTCTCCTGGGCATATATCCAGAAGATGTTCCAACTGGTAATAAGGACACATGCTCCACTATGTACATAGCAGCCTTATTTATAATAGCCAGAAGCTGGAAAGAACCATGATGTCCTTCAACAGAGGAATGGATACAGAAAATGTGGTACATTGACACAATGGAGTTCTACGCAGCTATTAAAAACAATGAATTTATGAAATTCTTGGGGAAATGGATGGATCTGGAGAATATCATCCTGAGTGAGGTAACCCAATCACAAAAGAACTCACTTGATGTACACTCACTGATAAATAGATATTAGCCCAGAAACCTAGAATA
>NW_018393814.1:0-1178 GCF_900095145.1 Mus pahari | reverse complement strand
TGTGGCCCAAGATGACACCAAATATTTTTTCTTTCCTCATATAAAGACATTTGAGACATTGGTTTTAAATCATGTTTACTGGTATGAGTTGATCAATGTCAACCTGAGATTTACCTCAGTTGTTCGATGGTTGCTTGGCACGTTTGATGTTCTGGGGCTCCATATCCATAGTTCAAAAGAATTTGAAATTTTCAAACTTGATGACTCAGTTCAGTGACTAATTGCCAGCATAGCTCCAAGTCTAGTTACTGGGCTTTCTCTTTCCACCACAGGTAAACTAAGGATATGAGGAATTGCGATAGGTAAACTACTTGGAGTTATAGAATAACAATGAATCAAACATTTATTTCACTTACTGAAAATATTTGGAATTACCTTTACATTTTCATTCTCAAGATTTTTTTTGTTTTCATTTGTTTGGTGAGTGTGTCTGTGTGAATATGTGTGTGTGTTGAGTTTCTTGAGAGAGAATCTCANTATATAGAACTGTTGAGCAATGCAAAGGGCCTCAACCACTGTCCTGAAAAGGACTGACAGGCAAATAGACAGAAAGACAGATACTGTTCTAGGACAAATTCCTAGTATTCATCACATATCCAAGGTGCAGGACTCAAACCAGAGTGTCCATACCTTGTCTGACTAGCAGAAAGGAGCGACAACACAATGTTCTTCTCAACGCAGTTTATTCAGGAACCTTACAACATGCATTCGAAAAAGAGACCTCCGAGCTCAGAATCACAAGCCCTTAAATAACCCATCTACCACGCACCATCAGCCCAGTCCCCATATCACCAGTTCATGGGCCAGCATCATCGCCTGTCAGATGATTCAATCTTGTGTCATGGTGCACCTGTGCAGTTCTCACAGTGGATGTGGCTTATTTGGGGTGAATGAGGAAGTCAGGCATGAGTGAATGAGACTTGGCAGCAATCCCAGGTGCCTTGAGATTGCCACCACACCAGCTCCTCACACCAGAGCCCAGAACAAACTGGGCTGCTACTTCCCAATTAAGCTCAATGAAAACACCTGAANCTTCACACATTCTCTTCACATTGTGGTGGAGGGGAATACCATTGAAAGTACATAAAATTCAGGCAACTGCTACTGACCAAGGTCATTTTAATCAATTACTTCATTTTTCTGAAGTCTTTGTGAAATGGTGAGATTTTTTTTCTAAG
>NW_018393813.1:0-4647 GCF_900095145.1 Mus pahari | reverse complement strand
AGACACTGGTGCATCTTTGACAACAGTCAGACAAGAGCCTGGTGAAAGATTTTCTGATTTTGTTCATGTCCTGATGACAACAGCAGGGAGGATTATTGTAGTACAGAGGCAGATGTAGAATATGTGAAACAGCCTGCATTTGAAAATGCCAACCTACCCAGGCAGTGGTATGGATCCCAGCTCTTCAGAGACAGAGGCAGGCAGATTTCTGAGTTCAAAGCCAGCTTGTCTACAGAGTGATTTCCAGAACAGCCAGGGCTACACAGAGAAACCCTATATCTAAAAAAGAAAGAAAGAAAGAAAGAAAGAAAGAAAGAAAGAAAGAAAGAAAGAAAGAGGAAAGAAAAAAATAAAAAGAAAAAAAAAAAACAATCATGCCTGTCAAGAAGTCACTAGTCCATGCAGGAAGAAGACAGACCTCAATGGATACACCAGACTCTGTTCTGACATAAGGCCCTCCTACCAACAGGGCTTAGCTATGGTGGCTACAATGCAAGGACAGTCAGTAAGAGACATCCTTAGTCATCTCTAGGCATGGGAAACAGCTTGACATTTAAATATCCGAGCATGCTTCAAAAGACAAAATTTTACAAATGGAAGGCTGTTGATAGAATATAGAAATGCCAATATGAAAATCATGCTAGTATTTAGCATTCTGCCAGTACTGTAATCAACACATGAAAATACACACACACCTGCATATGATGAGAAGGAAAGTCACCTCAACACGTGTGCAGTCTTCATTCAGGCCAGAAGACAGAATTGGAGCCCATGATTTGGAAAGATATTTTATGTAGAGTAGTCTGGCCTCAAAGGAAAAGGTATACCTGCCCCAGTTCTCTGAATGTTGAGATTATGCCAGCATCACTTGCCTATTTTATGTCTATACAGTCATGTGATTTAATCACACTTTGCATATCAGAACAGCAAATTTATATTCTGAAAAACATCTTTTGACTCTTTACACTAACAAAATACTAACATTGTAACAACTAGAAACATGCATAAAATATATTTTGTCTGTAGAGGGCAAAGGATTTTGTGGTGAAAGATTAGTTCTTGGGAAAGCAGGAATGTAAACCCCCACTGTTTTCCCTTCAACAGAAGAGAAGTTCAAACTTTTTTTGACCAGAAGTGATGGAATGGATGTAGTAATTAGCTTAGTGACCTGTGGCATATATATTGCCAGGCCATACCTGAAAATTGCAGATTATTTATGCAAGACTCTTCCTCCCTAGAGAATTGTTTCTCAGTTAATAGTATGCAGACTTGGAAGAGATGTCACATGCACTTTATAGCTTGGTGACCTCTACAATGCATGTTTGATCTCCTCTATGCCCTTTAGTTTGAGGACCCAACTCTAAAAAAGAGTCCCATGTACTTTGCAAAAGAGCTTTGAGATAGCCACAGCTTGATCTTTAATGTGCAGGGAAGATGGTGTTAATGATTACCAGGAAATTTTTTCCCAAAATTATTCTGTAATTAAATATCCCTAAATAAACCACCCTCAGGTCAGAATCTAGAAATTTGACCCAACACAGGCTACTGTGTCTAGAGGACAAAAATTAGGAATTTACTTCTGCTTTTTAATAAAACATGAGTCCCTGAGTTAATTCTAGCTCAGGCTATGAAATTCCACAAATCTACAAGCTGAGATATTTCTACTTTTGAAAATTCTACCCCACAGAGAACACCTATACAAAGACTGCCTCTTGCTCAATTCTCCTCTGCTTCTTACCTGAACAGAGACAGCCTACATCCAGTGTTTTTCCCAGTAAATCTCTTGTGTGTGATTAATTGTCCCATGGGGCTTTGTGATATTTCATGACTTCTGACTGTCAGGAAACCGTTTACTCCAGAGCTGTAACAATTGCACTGAGACATCTTTTTCCTAAGAGTTACAAGTCATACATTAGGGTTTACCCACAATAAACAACAGCCAGCACTGAAATACTTACAGTGTGGTACTGAAATACATTTCCTTTTTTTGCTGTTGTTTCTTGTAGATTGTTACTCTGTCAGAACTAGGATTTGCAGAGACCCCCACAGTTATATCACCTAACCAGTAAACATCAAACATAGTTTTTCATTCTGATCAATAAATTCATAGTATACACAATCTTTCTTTCATTTTAAAATTATAGTTTTTTGTATAATTATATATAATGGACCCTTTGAGAATAAATATTCTTTATCCCTACCCAGGAAAAACTGTCTCTGAAAATTGCAGAAAAACAGACCAGAAATTTGAAACTAGAATCTGTGGGACCAAAATACACCTGAACATCCACCATTGTTGGAGACCAGGCTGAGATAAACCAGGCCTTTTACAGCCCCCATCTGGGAGCCATATAGCTCTTTGTTGAGAGGCCAGTTACCCCCTCCCTCTCAAGGCTGCTCATGGGAATCAGCAGATCCTGGCCCTGAACAAACACCTCGGGCAGTAAAGGAGGATCTGCACTTAAAGACAAGCCACCGGGCATTCCGGGGCAGCAGCGCCAGGACTCTGAGATAAATCACAGAAGGTTTCACGCCTGCAATCAGCATTTCCCCATTTGTCCTTCACTTTGTTTCCTTTGATCATTCCCCAACCCCTTGCTGTATGCTATATAAATAAAGCCTTATTTTTCATTAAACAGACTCTGACAAAGCCTTTGCAAGTTCTCCCACTCTTTCTCACCCATTCCACTCTCAGACTCGGTCCCCCTCGAACCCTTGGAATAACTACATCCCGCTGGATCTGGAAAAACCATTAAGGAGCATCAACAACTTGAACTGTCAGAGAGGCCTCCTGTTCAACATGTTGGGTTTGAGAAACAACAGTCTATCAGCAGACCCCACGATCAAATGTGTGTAGTGAACACATTATTAACATACGCAGCTATGTTTAGTCAAGTCATTGCAAATGAGGAACAGAGGTAAATGGGTTAAAAGTGTCAGACAATAAAATATTATATATAAAGATAGCAAATCCATACATCTTCTCTACTTTATATGCCCAATTGAAAACACCTACCAAGCAGGTCAGTAACTCAGCACTCAGGCAGGACACTGAAAATACAGTGACTAAAGAGATACCCAGAGATTCAACTCCTGCCCAATGAGACAAAGCCCGAAATCAGCACCCAAACACAGATGCCTAGACAACAGTAACAACCAGGAAAATATGTCACCCACAGAGCCAAGCTATCGTATCATGCCAGATCATGCTGAATATTTCAATGTATTTAAATGCACAAGAAAAAGACCTTAAAATCAACTGTATGATGATGACAAAGGTTCCTAAAGAGGATATGAGTAAATACCTGAAAATAAAGCAGGAAACATGATCAAACAATAGGAGGAAATAAATGCCTTAAATAAAACTGAGAACAAACAAACAGTTGAATGAAACACACAAAACGTTCCAAGACTAAAAAATGGAAATAGAAGCAATTAAGAAAGCAGGAAATGAGGGAATCCTGGAAATGAATATTATAGGAGCTTCTCTGAGGCAAAAAGCACAGTCAATAGGACAAAGAGACAATACAGTCTAAAGAATGGGAAAATTTGTTTACCTACTGTGTATGTTATATAGATAAAGGCCTAATATACAAAATATATTAAGAACTCAAGAAACTAGATGTTCTAAGAACAAAAAAATCTATTTAAAACAAGAGTTACAGAACAAAACAGAATTTTCAAAAGAGGGAACTCCAGTGGCCTAGAAACACTTACACAAGTGTTGTACCTTCTTAGTTATCACAGAAATGCAAATGGAAACTACTTTGAGATTTCTTTTTACACATGTCAGAATAGCTAAGGTCAATAATACAAGTGACAGCTCATGCTGGCAAACATGTGGAGCAAGGGGAAAACTCTTACATTGTTAGTGGGAGAGCAAACTAATAAAGACACTGTGGAAATCAATATTGTGTTTCCTCAGAAAACGGTATTGGGTTACTTGAAGAATGAGCTTGGGATATATTCCTAAAATATGCTCCATTCTACTAGAAGGAAACCTGCTCAATATGTTCACTGTGGCTGGACAGAAACTGGAAATGAGCTAGAGTTCTCTGAACTGAAGAAGGGATAAAAGAGATATAATACATTTACACTGTGGAGTACTACTTGGCTGTTAAAAAATGACTTAAGAATTTTAGAGAAAATAGATGGAACTAGAAAAAAAAATCACCATGAAGTAGGGTAACCGAAACTCAGAAACAGGAATATGGAATGTGTTCACTTACAAATTCAGTAGCTATTAGGTGAATGATCAGCTAAGGTCTACAGGCCCAGAGCAGACAGGAAAGAGAAAAGCTATAGTGGAATCATGGCTCTTTCTGGAAAGAAGAAACAGAAAAAATTCTGAGGGTGGAGTGGGGGTGAATGGGCACAGTATTAGGAGGGCTCCGTAGGAGAGGCAGAGGAAGTACAGTGCAGGGAGGAACAGCAGGAAGTAGGGGGCACTGGGGAGTTGAGGTAGATATATATAGTACTGGTAACTTCCTGGAATGTATGATGGTGGTCTCAGTGAGCACTCCTAGTAGAGGAAATGCAGAATCTGATCTGGCCGTCCTTTGTAGACAGGCAGCGAGACAGGCAGAGAGAGAGAGAGAGAGAGAGAGAGAGAGAGAGAGAGAGAGAGAGAGAGAGAGAGAGAGAGAG
>NW_018393812.1:0-6241 GCF_900095145.1 Mus pahari | reverse complement strand
CAGGGCAGGGGGAGGGTATAGGGGTCATTCGGGATAGCATTTGAAATGTAAATGAAGAAAATATCTAATACAATAATAAAAAAAAGAAGTTACTTAGATACAAATGAATATGGACTCTAGGGCATAATTTGTCTTTCACCCCTAATATGTAGAACATTTAATCAAGTGATCGTATTAGAAAACATGCTTTTTTCTACATATATTCACTGTAATTGCTTACTGTATAAAAAATGGAATGTAGCCCTATTGTAATTTTTATAGGGCCTGAATGATTTTACTGGGCTGTATAAGATGTGGGAGAAAAAAGTAAACTTGTTGGAACTTTGCTACATGCAACAATATATGCCTATATGCATATATATGTATATATGTGAAATTTGTTGTAGCTTTGCTCCATCCAACAAATGTATATGTGCATGTATGTATGTAATGGGAGAAGTTGTTGGAGCTTGTTGAGGCTTGCTTCACCGACTAAGTGTGTGTATGTGTGTGTGTGTGTGTGTGTGTGTGTGTGTGTGAGTGATTCTTCCCCACCTTTTCCTTGCTGGCTCCAGAAAGTTTCACTGGACCCAGAGTCTTTCTTCCAGCCCCAAGGAGCCTTCAACCAGCCCCAGAGAATCAGGCTTTGATTCCTCAGAGAAAAGTCCAATGCCAAAAAGAGTAGAATGACCAACTGCCTACTCTATGACCCACTCCAGTTTACCCTAGATGTCAAAGCTGGTCTTTGCCAAAAGAAAAAGAGCATTCCTGATCCCCCTCTATGAAGCCAGTGCCACTCTAATCCCAAAATTATGTAAAGAAATACACACACACATACACAAAAACTACGTGTCATTTTCCTGATGAACGTAGATCTAAAAATGCTCAATAGAATACTGACAAAAAGAATACAAACATATATAATAAAGATTATCTACCATGACAACATTGGCTATATCCACAAAACATGGAATGGCTCAATATTCACAAGTTGGTTAATATAATAAATCGTGTATATGAGCTTAAAGAAGAAAATTACATGATTATATCAAGAGATGTGAAAAGGCCCTTTGAGAAAGTCCAACAGGCATTCACGATAAAATTCCTGCAGAATGTAAGGCTAGAGGGAAGACCTCAATATAATAAAAGCTATATTTTAGAATCTCATAACCAACATCATTGTAAATGAAGAAAAGCTTGAATCAATCTCACTGAAGTCAAGAAAGAGACAGGAATTCAATTACTCTTACTCCTTTTCAGTATTGTGTTCTGAATGCTATTGGAACAATAAGGCAAGAGAAGGAAATTGAAATGGGTACAAATAGGGAAAGAAGACAACAAACTATTCCCATTTTCAGATGACATGATACTATGCATGAGAGACCCCCAAAATTCTACTAGAAAACTTCTCAAAATGAAAAACAATTTCAGGAACATGGCAAGATATGCCGCAGATGAGCCTCACTTGGGTTCTTGATCCACGGGTAAAACTCGGGTTCAGTTATAGGTAGGCAAAGAGTCGGCGAAAATGGGGTGACAAACAGACTTGACACAAGGGAGTGTGGATCTGAATGTAATGTGTCAAATCGAGCAGCAAACTTTTTATACAAAAGAAAATAGGGAAGTTAGGTGACACACTGGCAAAGTACAATGAGGTTACCGGATTCTTACATAAAACAGAGGAATGCAAACACGGAAGGACTGCCTGGAACCAACTGGGATACAATTCAATGTTAACAACTGGGATCAAAAACAGCCCCACCTAAAGTCAGCTTAAATTTAGAAGCCGGGGCAAGGGCTTCGTTCCCTTGCCATAGTTCCTATTCTAGTCTATTGTATAGTCCACCTTCTCCCTAGGCCATTGTAAATAACTGTGTATGGGTGTAACTCAGCTGTCTATAGTTCTAAGTACCTACTCTGGTTCCTCCTTAGATCACAAACTTCATTCTTCCTAGATAATGGTAAATTCCTGTGTAGGGCAGTGATTTAGCTATCCCTGCCCAGGGTCAGCTCAAGGGCTAACTAGAATCTAACTTAGCTATATGTGAAAAATTCAATCCTTAGAAGCACTTATAATAAAGCAATATTAAAGGAAAGCACATAGATCCCTTTACCAACTAAATCAAGGACATTGGAACATTCGTTATACAGGATACCACGGTTCCAGGAAACTAAGTTTCTGTGAACTGTTCGCCTCGGGACAGAGCCCAGGTTTGGGGGGCCTGTCGTGCTTGTCACTATTGGAGTGGATGTAGCAAAGATATGGTATCAACTTGCACAAATCAGTAGCTTTTCTACACAGTAAGCATATATAGAAGGAGATCATGGACACACTATCATTCACAATATCCTCAAAGAAAATAAAATATTTAGGAATAAACCTAGCCAAGGAAAAGAAGGACCTCTGTGATGAAAACTTTATAGTTCTGAAGAAAGATACTAGAAAATGGAAAGTCAGCCCTTACTTGTGGATTGGTAGATTTAACTTGGTCAAAATAATAATTTAACCAAATGCTATTTACAGATTGAAAGCAAACCCAATCAAAATCCCCATCTCATTCTTCACAGAAATAGAAAACTCTCCTAAAACCTATGTGGAACTACAAAAGACCCCAGATAGACAAAACAACCTTGAACAAAAAGAATAATGCTGCAAATATTACCATCCCAGACCTTAAGATATGTTACAGAGCCATGACGATGAAAACTGAATGTTAATGGAACAAAAACAGATGTGTAGACAAATGGAATAAAAGCAAAGGCTCAAATATGAACACATACAACTTCAGCCAATCAATACCTGACAAAGATGATAAGAACATAAACTGGAGACAAGAAGGTATCTTCAATAAATAGTGCTGCAGATGCTGAAAAGTGCTTGCTGACAAGAGCCTGATATAGCTGTCTCCTGAGAGGCTCTATCAGAGCCTGGCAAATACAGATGTGGATGCTTGCAGCCAACCTTTGGATTGAGCACAGGGACTCTAATGGAGGAGTTAGGGAAATGACTGAAGGAGCTGAAGGGGTTTACAACCCCATAGAAAGAACAACAATATCAACCAGATCTCCTAGGATCTAAACTCCCAATCAAAGAGTAGACATGTAGGGACCTATGGTTCCAGCTACATATGTATCAGAGGATGGCATTATCTGGCATCAATGGGAAGAGAAGACATTGGTCTTGTGAAGGCTTGATGTCCCAGTGTAGGGGAATGCCAGAGCAGTGAGGTAGGAGCGGTGAGGTAGGATGGGGGAGTATCCTCATAGAAGCAGAGGAGGGAGGATAGGATAGGGGTTGTGTAGAGGGGAAACCAGAAAAGGAGATAACATTTTAAATGTAAATAAATAATGTATCCATTAAAAAAATCATGCTGGGAAAACTGAAAATCTGCATGCAGAAGAATGAAAATAGAGCTCTGTGAGTTTAAAGGTGGGGTCCCTCATCCACTCAAGACTGGGGCCTCTGGGCGAGGCTGGATTCAGGAAGTTTTTACTGTGCTTTCTCTTCTGGCACTGGGTGGGCATCCAGCTCTAGCTATGGAAAGTTGCGGACACCACTCCAGGGGTGGGGGAATGCAGTTTGAGGTCCCCGGGGACTGCGGGATCTGACTCCGGGGTCCCCAGTCCTGCAAGGAGACTGGGACCATCAGTTTCTCAGACTCTTGGGTACCCAGATGCAGCTGGGAGCCACGGAAGAACTGAGAATGGAGTAGGGGCCTGCGGCCTGGACCTAGCCCGGGGCTGAAGAGGAAAAGAGGGGGAGCTCTGGCTGGGTCCCTCGGAGAGGAGAGTCCTTGGTTTGCTTGGCAGGTGACTTGGCTTGGTGGAGGATATAGCTGGGAGTGCTGAGAAGTCTTCTGGGAGAGATTAGTGGCTGGCTCTTTAGATGGAGGCCTGTTCCATTGCTCCCCATGGCGATCGCAATGAAAAGAGACAGTCCATGATTTTAAGGCATTTATTGTCATGGTGGAGAGTGGTGGTGAGAAAACTGTACCCTAGTTTCTCAGGGCGGACCTGAGGTTTGTAGGAAGGAATGGCTGGGAAGGAAAGTTTAATTGGCTAAGCCCTTTAGGCCTTTAGGTACTTCATGAAACTAGAGTTCTGTCTTGAGGCTATGTGATCTGTGGTCACATCCTCTACCTGTGGAGGGGCTTTGGGCATTGCTCTTACATGACTGATGGCCACAGAATTATGGAGAGCTACTGCCTCATGTCAGGGTCCTGGTGTGCAGGAGCATGGCAAAACGCCTACTGTCCCCTGCAGCGATACCTGTGGGGTCACCAGGGTTTCAAACCTACCTCAACCAGAAACTAGGCTGCCTTTCACAGTCCCACAGAGTCCTATCACTTTGCATAGAAACTAATTGCAAATGGATCAGAGACCTAAACTTGGAACCTAAAACACTGAAACTGCTAGGAAAAAAAATAGCCAGTAACCAAGATGATAGAGGTGTAGGAAAGGACCTTCTGAACAGGCCTCCATATGACCAAGATTTAAGACCAACAACTGACAAACAGAACTTCATAAAACTAGAAAGCTTCTGCATAGCTAAGGAAACAGTTAATGAGGTGACTAGGACACCCATAGAATGGGCAAGAACATTGCCAACTATGCATCTGACAGAAAATTTACAAACAGAATATATAAAGAACACAAAAACAAACAAACAAAATTAAATGATAGTTTAAAAAAATGAGCCTGGGACCTAATATGAGGCTATAAGACTAATAAGTTCTCAAAAGAACAACAGCAATAACAACAACAACAACAACAACAATAATAATAAGGCTAAAGAAATATCTCAAAAAATTTCTTTTGTTCCCAGCAATTAGGGAAATGTAAATCAAAGCAACTTTAAGATTCATCTTACTTTGCTCAGGATTGTTTTGGCTATTGTGAGTTTTTTGGTTTTCCATATGAAGATGAGAATTTCTCTTTCGAGCTCAAAAAAAAAAAAAAAAAAAACCGTTGGAATTTGATGGGGATTGCATTAAATCCACAGATTGCTTTTGGCAAAATGGCCATTTTCAGTATGCTAATCCTACATATCCATGAACATGGGAGATCTT
This sequence comes from Mus pahari, assembly GCF_900095145.1. Classification (NCBI taxonomy): domain Eukaryota; kingdom Metazoa; phylum Chordata; class Mammalia; order Rodentia; family Muridae; genus Mus; species Mus pahari. The sequence continues at coordinate 1,193 of NW_018393812.1, read as the reverse complement.
TCCATCTTCCGATGTTTTCCTCAGTTTCTTTCTTCGAGACTTGATGTTCTTGTGATATAGGTCTTTCACTTGGTTGATTAAAGTTATACAAAGATATTTTATATTACTTGTGGCTATTGTAAAGGGTGTTGTTTCTTTAAATTATTTCCCTGCCTCTTTGTCATTTGTATAAAGGAGGGATATTAATCTCTTTAACTTTGTATACAGGCACTTTGCTGGAGATGACTATCAGATTTAGGAGCTCTTCAGTAGAATTTGGGGGTTACTTATGTATGCTATCACATCATCCACAAAGAGCAATACTTTGACTTCTCACTTTCCAATTTGCATCTCTTTGATCCTCTTTAGTTGTCTTATTGCTCTGGCTAGAACTTCAAGTACTATATTGAATAAATAGGGGAAAATGGGCAGCCTTCTCTTGTCCCTGATTTTAGTGGAATGGCTTTAAGCTTCTCTCCATTTGGTTGGATGGTGGCTGTTGGTCTGCCGTGGGTTGCATTGGTTATCTTTGGGCACGTGGCTTGTTTCCCTGATCTCTCCAATACTTCTAACAGGAAGGGGGTTGGATTTATTTTCAAAGGACTCTNGAACAATAAAATAACTCTATTAAAAGTTAATTTAAGATAATAAGTAAAGAAATAGCATCAGGCTTATGGTTTTGATAAGTTTTTGGCTCCTGGAACACATCAATACTGGCAGATGTACTCTGGCTGCTTGGAAATATGCAAATATTTTGAACTATGCTATGCCGAATTAATGCAGGATCTAGACTTACTCTATAATGAATAATAAACATTGACACATACTTATCATCAATTTATCTAAGAATTTACTGACAATTATTTCTTTTGGGAAAATGTAGCCTAATAGAGTCTTTGGATTTTGCTTTTAACTGGAAAGTTGCTTTTAACATTCAACTGGAAGGCAGTGTCACCTTCAAAGCCAACCTTTAGTGACTTAATTTCACAAGTTAGGCCTCATATCTGAAAGATTCAGCAATCTTTCAAAATAATGGCACTACTTGGGACCAACTGTTCAAAGATGTGAGCCTTAGGGGAGATTACAGCACCAANCCACAGTTATAAGTGATATTTTTAGGTCATATGTAATATGTACACATATGTGCATGTATACCTTCTATAATCTCTATATGCACACCATACACATACTATGTATATACAGAGATATGCAAT
>NW_018393811.1:2068-4885 GCF_900095145.1 Mus pahari | reverse complement strand
ATAGCTCTGGCTGTCCTGGAACTCACTCTGTAGACCAGGCTGGCCTCGAACTCAGAAATCTGCCTGCCTCTGCCTCCCGAGTGCTGGGATTAAAGGCGCGTGCCACCACGCCCGGATTCTTCCTTCTTTCGTTATGCTTTTGCATTACTCCTTTCCTAGAGTAGTACTTGGCTTGAATGTTTTGAGACGTGTTTCCCCCTTTTTGCCCTCCCTTCGGGAGTTTGTAGATAATTAATCTAGTATTATTTTTTAAATGCCATCTATATTAAGTCTTTGCATATCCCTTACAATGCATTTTGCTTGTACTCCCGCCTCCCTCCTGAAGCTCCACCCCACTCTCTCACTCACCAACTTCATGTTTTCTTTGTTTTAATCTGTAAGTCCCAAACATTCTTGGGAGTTAAATCTGCCCTGGAGAACAGGCGCTAGCCACCAGGTGGGTCTCTGTGTTAATTGCTATATGCTATTAGAAAGTTTCTCCTATTAAAGGCTCATTGGTATAGGATAAATTTTGGCCTTTTCTCTTAAATTTTTGTTAAAATTCTGACCCTAGAATGCGTTTTTTTCTTCTTTCAGATGGAAACCTTTTAACCACAAACTTTGCGTCAGATTGTCTTTCTTCTTAAGGAAGGTTTAGTGGTTTGTGTCTTCTTTCAGGGGATTTTTCCATTGCTTCCATGTTTTCAAACTTATATGCAAAAAGTTGGAGTAGTACAGGTTTCGAGGGATTAAATTGATTATTACATTAAGTTTAACTAACTTGTAATAAATCCCCAAGTTTTTGTTTCATATTTTATAATATGCTTCTGTGAAGGAATGTCTGAAGCATAGTTGTTTCCTCCTCGTGGAGGACATACTCAGTTTACTTCTGAATTGAATTAACAGCCTAATCATTCTTAAGATACCAAGATATATTTTTATTTATTTTTGTAATTTATAGCTGTCTGAAACCCATAAAATAATTTTTATATCTAAATTGACCATGTATTACAAACTACCTTGGGGGAGAGTGGGCCAGGTATAAATATATTTACATGATATTGGGTAGCAGAATTACAGCTGTATAAAATCATGTTTTAATTACATTTTTATAAACAGAAACATTTTTATATATAATATGTAAATTGAGCCATTCACTATTTTATTTTATCTATATCTATATATAATACATCATTGTGATGACTGTCCTAGTACTTTCTATTCATCCTCCTAAAAAATTATTGTTATCATAAGTCTGCACATTTAGATGTTGGTGATGGTGAAACTTTTTAGCTTTAGTAGGAATATGTTAGATTATTTTATTCTATTCTTTATATCATTTCATTCTTTTATTTTTATCTATTTCTTCATGCTGTGTTCTCACAAACTTTCTGAGGTCCCATATATTGTGCAGTTTCTCTCTACATAAATATATATGTATATGTATATTGGTGGTCTCTTTTTCTTTATTATTTTATTGTTACTGATGTATGTACATACGTGTGAGATGGTACTCAAATATCATAGTGAAAAAAAATAACTGGGAGGAAATATTTGAAAAAACACAGATAGGCAATAAAAAAAAAAGACTGAAAGGTATTAACCTCTAAGAAGACAAGGGGACACTAATGAATATAAACAGAGAAATCATACTGATGATAAGAAAAATTAACATTGACTTTTTTTTGCTTTTTTATATATTAGAGATTTTCTTTATTTACATTTCAGATGTTGTCCCTTTCCTAATTTCCTCTCTGAAAATCACCTATCTGATCCCTCCCTCCCCCTGATCCCCAAGGCACCCACTCCTACTTCCTGGCCCTGGCATTCCCCATACACTGGGACATAGAACCTTCACAAGACCAAGGGCCTCTCCTCCCATTGATGACCAAATAGGCCATCCTCTGCTACATATATGCAACTAGAGCAGTGAGTCCCACCATGTGTTTTCTTTGATTGCTGGTTTAGTCCCAGGGAGGTCTGGGGGTACTGGTTAGTTCATCATGTTGTTCCTCCTACGGGGCTGCAAACCCCTTCAGCTCCTTGGGTACTTTCTCTAGCTCCTTCATTGGGGGACTCTGTGCTCTGTCCAATGGATGGCTGTGAGCATCCACTTCTGTCTTTGAAAGGCACTGGCAGAGCCTCTCAGGAGGCAGCTTTATCAGGCTCCTGTCAGCAAGCTCTTGTTGGCATGTGGAATAGTGTCTGGGTTTGGTAGTTGTTTATGGGATGGATCCCCAGTTGGGTCAGTCCCTAGATGGTCATTCCTTCAGTCTCTGCTTTGAACTTTGTCTCTATAACTCCTTCCATGGGTGTTTTGTTCCCCCTTCTAAGAAGAATCAAATTATCCACACTTCGGTCTTTCTTCTTCTTCAGTGTCATGTGTTTTGCAAATTGTATCTTGGGTATTCTGAACTTTTGGACTAATATCCATTTATCAGTGAGTGCATATTATGTGTGTTCTTTTGTGATTGGGTTACCTCACTTAGGATGATATTTTCCAGATCCATCCATTTGTCTATGAATTTCATAAATTCATTGATTTTAATAACTGTGAAGTACCCCATTGTGTAATTGTACCACATTTTCTGTATCCATTCCTTTGTTGAGGNACATCTGGGTTCTTTCCAGCTTCTGGCTATTATAAGTAAGGCTGCTATGAAGATAGTGGAGTATGTGTTCTTATTACAAGTTGGAACATATTCTGGGTATATGCCCAGGTGTGGTATTGCTGGGTCCTCAGATACTATGTCCAATTTTCTGAGGAACTGCCAAACTGATTTCCAGAGTGGTTGTACCAGTTTTCAATCTCACCAGCAATGGAGGAGTGTTCCTCTT
>NW_018393811.1:0-1608 GCF_900095145.1 Mus pahari | reverse complement strand
TGGAGTTCCTTGATCCACTTAGACTTGAGCTTTGTACAAGGAGATAAGAATGGATCAATTTGCATTCTTCTACATGCTAACTGCCAGTTGAGCCAACACCATTTGTTGAAAGTTTGTCTTTTTTCCACTGGATGGTTTTAGCTCCTTTTTCAAAGATCAAGTGACCATAGGTGTGTGGGATCATTTCTGGGTCTTCAATTCTATTCTATTGATCTGCCTGTCTGTCGCTGTACAAGTACCATGCAGTTTTTATCACGATTGCTCTGTAGTACAGCTTGAGGTCAAGGATGGTGATTCCACCAGAGGAATTTCTTTTCTGGTCCAGTCTATTTGGAGTTCAGTAGGCTTCTTGTATGTTCATGGGCATCTCTTTCTTTAGGTTAGGGAAGTTTTCTTCTATAGTTTTGTTGAAAATATTTACTGGCCCTTTAATTTGGAAATCTTCATTCTCATCTATACCTACTATACTTAGGTTTGGTTGTGTCCTGGATTTCCTGGATGTTTTGAGTTAGGATATTTTGCATTTTGTATTTTCTTTGACTGTTGTGTCCATGATTTCTATGGAATCTTCTGCACCTGAGGTTCTCTCTTCCATCTCTTGTAGTCTGTTGCTGATGCTTGCATCTATGGTTCCTGATTTCTTTTTTAGGCTTTCTCTTTCCAGAGTTGTCTCCCTTTTTGATTTCTTCATTGTTTCTACTTCCATTTTTAGATCCAGGATGGTTTTGTTCAATTCTTTTACCTGTTTTGATGTGTTTTCCTGTAATTCTTTAAGGGATTTTTGAGTTTCATCTTTAAGGACTTCTAGGTGTTTACTTGTGTTTTTATGTGTGGGGCAATGGGCTGTGCACAGAGAGCCTGGTCTCCAGTCGAGCTGAAGTCTTGAATCCTGATGGGACCCATAGATGGTAATTTTTACCTACCTGGGATGGAAGGCGTTCGATCATGTCTTCTGGACCCCTGGATCATGTCGAATTTGCTGCCCCCACAGCCCCCACGGGAGAGGGCTGTGGCTAGCAGTCATGTAGACAATGTCCCAAGCTTCTGGCATTCCTCTGTACTGGGGCATATAATCTTCTCAAGACCAAGGGCCTCTCCTCCCAATGATGGCTGACTATGCCATCTTCTGCTACATATGCAGCTAGAGATACGAGCTCTGGGGTTACTGGTTCGTTCATATTGTTGTTCCACCTATAGGGTTGCAGGCCCCTTCAGCTCCTTGTGTATTTTCTCTAGCTACTCTATTAGGGGCCCTCTGTTCCATCCAATAGATGACTGTGAGCATCCACTTCTGTATTTGCCAAGTGCTTGCATTGCTTCACAAGAGACAGCTATATCAGGGTCCTATCAGCAAAATCTTACTGGCATATGCAGTAGTGTCTGGGTTTGGTAGCTATTTATGGGATGGCTCCCCAGGTGGGGCAGTCTCTGGATGGTCCTTCCTTTCCTCTCAGCTCCAAACTTTGTCTCTGTAATTCTTTCCCTGGGTATTCTATTTCTCATTCTAAGGAGGAACAAAATATCCACACTTTGGTATTCCTTCTTGAGTTTCCTGTGTTTGGCAAATTGTATCTTGGGTATTCTAAGTTTCTGGGCTAATATCTACTT
>NW_018393810.1:4867-5930 GCF_900095145.1 Mus pahari | reverse complement strand
ATAAGAAAGCAGGCTGGATAAGACCTTTGGAGCAAGCCAGTAATCAGCACCCCTTTATGGTCTCTGCACCAGCTCCCGTGTCTAGGTTCCAGTCCTGCTTGAACTCCTGCCCTTAGTGCTTTTGATAATGGACTATGATTATGGAACTGTGGAGTAAACCCTTTACTCTGCTTTTGGTCATGGTGTTATGTCACAGCAATAGTAACCCTAAGGAAACCATGACACAATGCTCCTGATAACTCCATNCGTAAAAATAAAATGATAAAAACACTACCTACAGCTAGAGGGAGACAATCATCCCAGCTACACTGAGCAACCCAGACATCCTCCTTGACGTGCACAGTGGCTGAACTTCNGACCTTGCCTTTGAGCCAGTAAGATGCATCCCTGCACCAGCCAACGATTCTGGGTGGTCCTGCCTTTCAGTCACTCCTCTTACATTCTTCTGAGTTAATTGCGCCCTGATCTGACCTGACCTGACCCGCCCCGCCCTGCCCGCCCCGCCCTCCCCGCTCTGCCCTGCCCTGCCCTGCCCTGCCCTGGAGAGGGTTTGAACTGGTTGATTCATGTCCTGGACATGCTCTTCTGGAGTTTGGCCCCCAAAGCTTTCGGCTCAGCACAAGGCTGATGAATTAATGTCATCGACACAGCTTCTATTTGACTGGACCTTACTCTTGACAATTCCTGATATTNCTGATGGATTATCAGTCCTGGGTGCCTCAGACCTTCCCCTTCATCACCTGTTATCTAAGAGGAGCCCATCTAGCATCCTGTGTATCAGCCAATCAAAAGCTCTTCCTGTGTATCAACCAATCAAATGCTCTTTCTGTGTATCAACCAATCAAAAGCTCTTTCTGTGTATCAACCAATCAAAAGCTCTTCCTGTGTATCAACCAATCAACAGCTCTCCTCCAACCCACTTACTTAGGTTGTCTCTACAGAGTTATCTGGTTCCTTGCCCTNTTCCTTCCATAGGTTACAGGATATTGCCACATTTCTAGGAGTTGAAGCTTTATGACACATGTCTATTTCTTTACCAACGCGGCCAACCACATGACCAGAT
>NW_018393810.1:2806-3837 GCF_900095145.1 Mus pahari | reverse complement strand
AACCCTGAACTTGTGATCCTGGTGCCTCTCTCTCCCTCTCTCTCTCTCTCTCTCTCTCTCTCTCTCTCTCTCTCTCTCTCTCTCTCTCAGACAAGATCTCATGTGTCTGAGGCTGACCTCAAACTTGTTATGTAACCAAGGGTAACGTTGAATTCCCTGATCCTCCAGCCACAACGCCAGAGTACTGGGATGCACATTTTATGTACTTTCAGGATGTAGGGAGCCAGTGAAGTCCCGACTGAGTCCAGTTCTGAGTGAATGTGTATTGCTTGNTGTGAGCTGGCCATGTGTAAGACCCATGAGAAACTGGCAAAGTCTTTGAAACCCTGTATCAGTCTGTGAGAGCTAGCCTGGGTCATATGAGAGCTAACCTGGGTCATGCTTGATTTTCACAGCTTCAGGGACTTGTGAGGACCATGCCACAGCTGGAGGTGGTGTGGGCTCAGACACACATCTGGCCCATTCATCGGATGCAGGGTCTGTGTGTGTGCTTTGTCCTGAGGGTGCAGTTCCTCCTCAGGTCTGGTGGTTCTTCTGACAGGCCTGTCACTGAACTCTAAGANGAGCCTACCACCTCCTCCAGTTATTGCAGTCTTATTTCCTGCCCTGCTACCTGAAGTTACAAGAGAGGGGTGGACCATTCAGTCATCTGGTAATTCAGTCTGAGGGTATTCGCTTGGTGGTAGGAGTCGCAGGGCTCTCNGCTGCATGTGGGTTTCACCACGTCAGGCCTGGTACATGGCTTACAGCCTAAACCCGAACTTAACTCATTCACACTCCCAAATTGGTGACATCATGCCTTACACTGTACTGGTTGGAGTAGGGGTGCATGGGACATGGACAGTTCCTTTCCATATTTGTATTTTGTTATGATTGGGCACTGTGGTCCCTGCTACTTCTTCTTAAGTTTTGTCAAGGTAATTAGGTGTGGGAAGATACTGGAGGATCTTACTTAGCCACCATCTCCTTCTCCCTCCATCTGCCTTTCTTCTTATTGTGCTACATTGTTATGAACCGTGTGTGTAACCATC
>NW_018393810.1:0-1521 GCF_900095145.1 Mus pahari | reverse complement strand
ATCCTGTCTGCAGAGGGCCAGCAAGCTGGCTCAGTAGGTCAAAACACTTGCCTCACAATTCTAACAACCTGAGTTTGATCCCTGGAACATACACAAAAACCAGTGTGGTAGCTAGCATCCGTAATACCAGCACTCCTGAGGGGAAGTGGGAGGCAGAGACAGGAGAATCACCTAGAAGCTCACAGGCTAGCCTGGAGTACATAGAGTAGGAGACCGGACAAGAGAAGAAGCTCAGAGGCTAGCCTGGAGTACATAGAGTAGCAGACTGGACAAGAGAAATCCTGCCCCAAAAAGATGGAAGGAGAGAATCAATGTCTGAAAGTTCTCCTTTGGCTTCCATATGTGTGCTACAGCCTGAGTGTGCCCCCACTCCACATAAACATAATGTGGAGAATGACAAAGACTCTTAACTTCCATCTCTGCTCTCCACATGTAAAAGCGCCTGCACCTGTACATATGCATGTACATATACTCCACAGTAAGTTATATTAGAAAAAACCTGAACCAAAATCTCTTTCTAAAGCCAAATCAGTTGCTCATCAGTTTACTGTGTTGCTGGGGTTAGTTACATAAGGGTTTTTTAAAACATATATAATCTATTTTTATTTTATATTCATTGGTGTTTTGCCTGAATATATGCCTGTGTGAGGGTATTGGATTCCCTGGGACCGGAGTTACAGACAGGTGTGAGTTGCCATGTGGTTGCTAGGAATTAAACCCAGTTCCTCTTGAAGAACAGCCAGTGTTCTTAACCATTTATCATTTCTCTAGCCACTACTTAAGTATTTTCTAACTCAATTCCTTACTTATAAAAACGGAAATAAAACCTTCACGGGGTTCTTGTGAAGTTAAATACTGGCAACAGATTTGAAACCTGTCTGTCACGTAGAATCAGGGGTTTCTAGTTTGGGGCTGGAGAGATGGCATAGCCGTCCCGAGAGCACACTGCTCTTCTGGGCAACCTGAGTTCAGTGCCCAGCACTCATGCAGGACAGCTCACAACTGTAAACACCGACTCTAAGGAATCCAGTGCCCTTTGCTGGCGCCTCCTGGGCACCGCCCTCACCTGTACAAATTACTATACAGACACACACAGACACACACACACACACACACACTCACACACAAAGACACACACATAAAGACACACACACAAAGACACACACACATATTTAAAAAAAATGAATCTTCAAAAGAGATTTTAGCTGTCATTGTTGGTCTGTGAGTTCCTTCCAACTAGAGGGTGAAGCCTGGGGACAAGGAGGAACAGATGGGACTCTGGGCTTCTCCTCACACCAGGTCCTTAGCTTAAGGAACGGACAGGCAGCTGCCCACACTGCTAAGGTCTCATACTCATTTAGTTACCTTTGAACACTGTTTTCTTTTCTTTTCTTTTTTCTAGACTGCTCTTATTCTTCTGAAGAAGTGGTTGGTGTTTCAGGAAAGCCTGTCTGGCTGAGGCCTTCCAACATACAGACAAAAGATGTTTCTATTCAATGGAAGAAGATAGAACAGGGCTCA
>NW_018393809.1:2583-4851 GCF_900095145.1 Mus pahari | reverse complement strand
GACCTGAAGCCCTAAGCATTGGTGCCTTACCTATAACATGGCAATAATAGAGTCTACACTGCCCAAGAGTATCATCTGCATGTGTGTGCACACATGTACGCATATGGCTATACACACTTTTGCATTTAGAGAGAAATACATAAGGGAGAATAAAGCCAACTTGCAAATGGTAACTATAAACAAACAGTGCAACTGACTTGTATCCCCTTACTTGCTACAAAGATGGCTGATGGCTAACTTAGACCTAGTGGGCCTTGATTCCAAGGCTTCCATAACTGCAGAGATGCTCCTGATAAGGTGGAACCCAACCTCTTGCTCTACAAGAGGGTTCCTGACTCCCCTTGTAGAAATCTCATTGATCTCTTCTAGAATGTTCTTTCTGTTCCTGCTTTCCTCTTCCCTCTACCTGGACAGACAGGCCCTGGCAGTTTCTTACCAGCTCTCGTTGCTGCAGGAGGAGCCGCATCTCCACAGAGTGGGCCAGCAGAATGAGTTGGGTATCATTCAGCACTGGGGGAAGGAAAATGTATTTTCTTCTTACCATGAACTACCAAACCCAATGAGAGGCAAATTCTGAGAAACAGGAATATGTCGCATTAGACTTGAAGGTCAAATGCACTGCTCAAGAAATATCTCCTGCACTTGAGATGGGCTCCAGGCTCATAAGTGACATGACCCAGAGCTGGAGAGTCTAAGAGCTGAGGCAGGAACCAGCTTCCACCAAGGATGTGTTAGGTGATTGGCGACTGCTCATTTTCTAGACCTCGGACTCCTCTGTGGTCCATGCACTGCTATCACTCTGAGCCTTGCTGGCATTAGAGAGAAGGATGGTGTGCCAAGGGTCATGGTAATTCAAAGGCTTTAAGGAAGTATCCTGTTACACGGCCCTCTGAGGACCAACATGAGGACTCTCCCCACACTCCCCCTCAAATCATTCTTACCAATCAGGGCTTGAAGGAGATAAAGAATGAGTTTCTTTAGGTCAATCCATGAAGGGCTCGAGTCCTTTCGAAGCTCATCCAGGATTTTGCCACCTGGGCCATCCATATGCTCCAACTGATTCAACTCCAGCTACAGGAGACAGGCATTCTGTTAATAACATCATTTCGAGTGCTGGGGACCAGATGACTTTATACATGCTGAACGAGTACTTTATCACCAAGCAACACCCTGGCTCCTTTTACCCTTCTTTTTTGTCATTTGTGTGACAAGATCTCAGGCTGTTGCCCAAGCCAGCTTTGATCTTAATTTGTAGCCCAGGAAGACCCTGAAGTTTCAACCTTCCTTCAATTTCAGTTTCCCATATCTAGCTCAAAATTATTCTCATGTAATGTGCCTATTTCCAGAGGAGTTAAGTACCTCTCCATGGGGAGCAGAACTAGTAGGCCAGAAGCTCTAGCCCTCCACATTGTGCATGGAAATGGAATCCCCAAACATTGACATCTTTCTCAGCATCCTCAGCATCATATACATCCCTCCTCCCTCCTGTCTTAGCATCCCTGACTCCCAAACTGACCGTTACAGGTTTCATCTTCTCTAGGCAGCTATGGAACTCTCACCACTTTCATCAGGTCATACAGAGCCTTCCAGTCACCTTCACAGAGTATGCCAAGGAAACTGGAGAACACAACTTCTTTAACATCCTTTGAGAGGGGTGGGTAGGGGAACAGAGGTGGGGGAGGGGTATGGGAAACTTTCGGGATAGCATTTGAAATGTAAATAAAGAAAATATATAAAAAAAACAAAAAACATCCTTTGAGAGATCAGCCAGTAGCTCTGTAAGTTTGGAAACTTCATTTTGTAGGCACATGAAATCTGCTCACAGACAGCAACACAAATCAGAAAGTGAGAGACATTCTTCAATTAAATATCTCTGGGATCATACCATTTCCAGCAGATAAAAAAGTCTTTAGTGACAGCCTGCTCGATCTGCACCCCACCCCTGGGGTTGGCATCTGTCATGAAGCTAGAAACCAGGAAGCATTAGCACTCTGAAAGGAGGGGACACAGCACTGGAGATAGAGATGGAAATCTGAACACTGGTTATTGCAAGTGTTGGGGAGAAATGACCAAGTATACATTTCTGGGATATGTCAGGAATAAAACGTCCTGTTGGGCTCTGGTGATAGCTATCCTCAGTGTTCATGGATCAGCTTGCATGTGTGATAAATTGGGTTGTGGTGAGGAGTCAATGTGTTTGTGATTCTAGGACACCTGGCACATAATAGCCACACTTATTCGTCATTATCTCTGAAATCTATAAAGAAT
>NW_018393809.1:0-1548 GCF_900095145.1 Mus pahari | reverse complement strand
TGAGGAGCTGCCTGCTAGAATGAGGAATAACTTGGGGCTCTGAGACTACTCATGTTGTGGCACTCAGCTCACACACAAGTCCATGCATAACACAGACACTTANGCCCCATGGCAAAGTCTGAATGTGTTGGTATGGGTGAGGGGTGATGTGTGTATGTTGTGTGTGGTTTGTGTACTGGGTGGTGGTACATCTCTTGGAGAAATTTCTGTACTGCGTTCAGGCATTCTCTCTACAGCTTCAGTTGTGTTGTGCTTCCGTTATTTTAAAGACATTTAATGTGGAGTTACAGGTCACCTGTTCAAACTGGCAGCTCCCTATTGGGCTTCTGAGAGGAGGAGGACCTTGAATGGCGAGAGATGAATGCCCAGAGATGACTGGGATTAGCCTGGACTTCACCCAGCTAAAGATAACTCCATTTGAACACTCCAAGTCAGATCTCTTCCTACGCAGGAAGCTACCTCTGCAACTATGGCTGGCAGGATTTGAGGATGGCCATGCTTAGAGGTGACTGAAGGTGGGGCATGTGCCTGGGAAAGTGAGGAGTGCTCCTGGCCTGTAGTCAGAGGAGGTCCACAACTTTGGACACACCATCCCCTTCAGGTCCCCAATGCTGCTCACCACAAGTGTTATTCTCAATGACCAGCTGCTGCTTCTTGTAGGCCAACACAGAACCCTTTAGAATACATATTGAATAATTCTCCGTTTGCAACTGACCACTGCCTCCAACCTCGGGAGACAAAACATTACTAGGGAATTGTGGTTCTTTATCTCATAACAGCATTAAAAATGTTTACTTTTAATCCAAATAAAATGTATGTGTGTAATTTAAAAGTCAAATAAATCTATAAAGCTCATGAGAAATTATGAGCAGTCCCTTACTTCTCACCCATCATAGTCCCCATGTCCAGTTACTGCTCCTCTCCCTTGTATGACAATATTTGCCTACATTGAAATGTGGGAGGTGTGCCTAGGGAGGCCTAGAGAGTTAATTCAGAGCACCAGGGGTGCCAGGCTAGTATTTACCACTGAGCGATAGCCATAGCCCTATTGCAATGTCTTCAGTTTTCCAAACTAGGTATATGATTTATTGTCTCCTTCTAATGCTGAGGTTTCACTCTGATTTACCCACATTCACATCTGGGTTTCTACATCGGTCTGTATTCTCAGATAGCTGTTGTGGGAGCCTGCTTCTCCTCATTCCAGAGCTTGTCTCTATCAGTCCATGTGATGTCTTCCGTATCTTCTGTCCTGTTACTCATCTTCTCCTTGGGACCCTAGAGGTAGCATCTACTGAACTCAGCGGCCTCAGAGGATCTGAGACAGGACATGAAGCATCTGCCTTTCTGAGTCTGGGTTACCTCATTCAGGATTAATAATTCTAGTACACCCATTTTCCTGAAAGTTTCATAGTTTCACACATCTTTGCAGGTGAATAAAATATCATTGTGTTATTGCCACCTTGTCATTCTCCTTTCATTAAGATGTACGTCTATGTCCCTTTACATATACAAATATTTGTTTGATGAAGCTGAGTGTACCCATCCTTG
>NW_018393808.1:0-4656 GCF_900095145.1 Mus pahari | reverse complement strand
CTTAATAATCACTGATGAAATTTTTGGAATATTTATAGGGTCATCATTAACACTTAAATCATCTATTTGTCTATATAGCACCACTACAAGACAGTACATCTTCGTGGATCTGCAGAGATCTGCTCCAAAGGGATGTGCTATTACTTAGTGATTGTTATATATGTTTAATAATAACAGGCAAAGCATATTAATAGCAGGAATCTTTCCCAAAATGAATCCCTTATAGCCTTGCTTAATAAGGGTGAACCTGTCACAGATTATACACTAATCCAAAGCAGGCCATCTTGGAACGATCACCTGCTAGTTATTAGCTTGTCCCATTATGGCTCCTGACATGATATGACTCCCAGCACCAGCCAATTATGTTAAAGTCCACATGTCTTCACATGTACTTCCTGTTTGCTGTTTACTATAAAACCTTGCCCTGATAGATATTCAGGGCTCCCCCACCACCAAAACCTTCCTGCATGATGGTGGTGCATTAGGGGGTGGGAAGTGGCCAAGCCAACTAGAACAGAATAAATACCCTGATGTGACTTGCATCAGATAGACTCTTGTCTGGGTTTTGGGGTATCACTAACATTTCCCTAGCACTTTACTTTTACATGTATGTGGAATTTGACATTCTCCCTATACTATGGAGTTTGACTCACACTGTTAAAATACACTGATACATTTTCTGCCAAATAATTTAAAAATATTCAGGGAAATCTTTGTAACCAAAATACCTTGGATATCTCAGGACTCTTGAAAATTCCCTAGCATTGCAGTTTTTGGACTACATAAACCCTATCCTTTCCTCTCTTTGATAGTATATTTTCAAATCCTGNTTTAAGGAGATAGCCCTGTCTTTCAGAAAATAAAGCTTGCTTAATTNAAATGAAGTGTATGGGTGATGATCATTACTCTTGTTCAATGGGAAAAACAGTACATTAATACAACTGTGTATCACTCAGCTGTTAAAATATGTCATCGTGAAATTTTTATCCCAATGTCTGGAACTAGAATAATCATTCTGGTGAGGTGGTGAGGTAACACAGACCCAGAAAGATATCTATGGTATGTATTTTCACTTATATGTGTATTTATGTCTATCTCTCTACCTTCCTGCATCTCTACCATATATATATATATATATATATATATATATATATATATATATATATATACTATGCACGCGCATACAACACTTATATGTAAATATTTGAAATGTAGCTGGTATGCAGGGAGGAATGGGAATGGGAAGTTCAGGTGTAAAGAGGGAGTAGAAATGGGACTGAGGGAGAGATTTAGAGTCACAGAATTTACTTGCATTTGACAGTTCAGGAAACCTAGTGCAGTGGAAAGTAACATACTGACTCTTAANGGTATTTTGCTATACTTACAGATTGGTGGCTTATTCACACATCGTAAGGATGGCTTCCTCAGCCTGGTGATGACCACACACGCCTTTAATTTCAGCACTCAGGAAACAGGCAGTTGGATCTCTGGGAGTTCAAGGCCAGCAGAGCTACTTGGAATAACCCTGACTAGAAAAACAAAGAAGCAAGCAAAAAAACAAAGAAAATCAAGAGTTGCTTCCTCCTTCAGCAGATGGCAAAAAAAAAAAATCAGAGATCCAGTCTCAGACATCAGGGAGAAAGCAAGAGAGAATGAGAGAGACACACAGAGACAGACAGAAAGGCAGAGAGCACGAGAGAGAGAGCGTGCGATCAAGCAAGTGAGAGACCTTGAAATACANCAAGTGGGTCTCTGATTCTCTGAATCTTGTGCCTGTTCTTGGAGAGCTTTTATTTTTCTATTGGCTTGTCATGTCCAACTTGAGTATGATGGCTTTGTTTAATCTTATTGTATTTTACTGTGTTCTGTTTTGCTGTTACCTCTTAAATGCCTGTCCTTTTCTAATGAGAGATGGACATGGAGCAGATCATGATGGAATCAGATGGCTGGAAAATTGGAGGAGTAGAGGGAGTGAAAATTATATTCAGATTATATATTATAAGAAGAGGATCTATGTTTAATGAAAGGGAAAAAGACAAGTAAAAATGAAAATTTCCATGTCTGGAATCCACTCACAATTTCTCCAGTTCTGGTCTGTGTAGCTCACACAGCATGTCTCCTGTGCTCTTGCTGGCTTCACTGCTGCTGCTATTCTGGGTAATAGTCCCATGGTTACTGGTATGTCCAAAATGCTGGGGGATTCTGCTGTAATTGTGTTGCACTTCAACCAATAGCCTTCATTTGACTAACTTGCAGGACTCCAGCTCTGCTACGCTGTGACAAGCCTCAGCTGCACTCCATGACCACTTCAAACTTTCAAAATCAGTACCACCTGGGTGACTTTTCTGTAAAAAGGCTAGCTATTTTCAATAACCAGTTCATTTATCTCTCTGTCTGCCCTCCTCCCAGGTTCCAATTCCTATAAGCATTTCTCCCAACTATTCCTTCCTCAGTTCCTCAACATACTACTTAAACTGTCCATTCTCCCAGATTTCCTAATACTTTCTTGTCTCTATGGCTTACACCAAGAGCAGCTGCAGGACCAATGTCTTTGCAGAGGCCAAAGAAGCCAGATAAAGCCTAGGTACTGGTAGCTCAGCCCTTTATTTCCAGAATAGGGAGGTAGAAACAGTTCTGTCTCTGTGAGTTTGAGGCCAGCTTGGTCTACAGAGGAAGTTCCAGCACAGCCAAGGTTAAACAGAGGAATTCTTCCTCAAATAATTAATGGTAGAGTCAGAGACAGAGAGACAGAGAAAGAGAGATATTCAAAGAGAGAAACAAAGACAGAGAAAGATTCATAGACAGAGAGAGACAGAGACAGACAGGGAGAGATTCAAAGAGACAGAGACAGGAATAAGGTGGCAATAAAAACAAGCATGGTAAAATGTTCTCTCAGGGGCTGGTGAGATGGCTCAGTGGGTAAGAGCACCCGACTGCTCTTCCGAAGGTCCCGAGTTCAAATCCCAGCAACTACATGGTGGCTCACAACCATCCGTAACAAGATCTGACGCCCTCTTCTGGAGTGTCTGAAGACAACTACAGTGTACTTACATATAATAAATAAATAAATCTTTTAAAAAAATGTTCTCTCAGGATATAAGGCTCCCAAAAGGACACCGAATAAATTTGTATTTAGGGCAGAATGCCACCATGAAATACTAAAGGGTACAGTAAAATCTCACTCAAGGGACGTTGGCTTCTAATCACAACATTTGTTGGGCAGTGGAATGAAAAATCATTCAACCTAGTCATCCAGTGAGTTTGAGGTCAGCCAGAAAATAAAAACAATCTGAAGCTGGGTGATGGCACTGCCAAAAACCTCTTCATGAACCCCGACTGAGATTTATGTACATGATCCATACTGTGGAAAGGCAAAACTAATTTATTCATGTTCTTTTCCAATATCCACAAGTGGACCCTGGTAAGATAATGACCAAATTCATTCATAAATAGAACATGTCATAACATTTTTCAACCTATTTCCTTTTTATTTTTTTTCAGTAAATATTGTGTTTCATTCCCAAGACCTCACATAAATGTAAACTGACAATGAGACTCGCTGACAATGAGACTCACCAGGTCCTATTTTGATGAATTTGCATTTTGGTTTTGTGATATATTTTAGGCCTCTGTAGATGTGAAGAAAGCTTCCCAGGATTTGATGAAGTAATCTAAGGTCTTCCCTAACAGTTTTGGAGAACAGGCAAGAGACCAGTTGGAGATTCTGTATTCCTGGGGTTGAGAGTGGCTGGATTCATTCTCAGTGATTAGAAACTGTTCATTCCCCCAACAAAAGACATCAGCATTTTCTTTTACTTTCTTTAATTTTTTTTACTCATTCACTTTAAATCCTGCCTACTGCTTCCCTCTGGATCACACTCTCCCAAAATCTTATCTCCATTCTCCTCCCCGTCCCTGCTAAGCAGGTGGGGCCCCTCTGGGTATCCACTCACCCTGGCANTTCAAGTCTCTGGAAAGCTAGGCCCTTCCTATCCCATTGACACCAGAGAAGTCACCTTGGATAAAATATCTTATTCCATATACAGGCAACATTTTTTTGGGATAGCCTCTGGTCCAGTTGTTAAGGATCCTAATGAATTCATTAAAACCAGTTTATTCCCTCAAAAAGATATCAGCATTTTCTTTTCAATACCATTTTGCTTAGGGACAACCTAGGAGCAGAAACTCAGCCACCAACCTGCCAAAACCTTGAGCCCTCTGTTCAGGAGCCTTGAGAAATCTGGGTAGATACCATCAAGTCTGCCGAGAGTTTGAGGGACCATTTAGAAAATTGTGGTTGGCCCAGGAAGAGGAGAGTGTTCTAACAAGGGAGCATACAAGGTGGCTGAACTGAACAGACTTATGGCCTCTAAGAATGGGTACTTAGTAATATCGAGGTATTGATAGGAACAATGGAGGCAGACTGAGTAGAAGCCCATTTCCTGAGGAAATGACTCAACAGGTGCAACCCCATTTTCTTCTGGATGGGAGTTTCACGAGGAAAAGACCAATTTTCCCTTAATTTTCAGTTTTCACAAAAACTAGTCACTTTCAGCTGGGCCTGGTGGCGCAGGCCTTTAATCCCAGCACTCGGGAGGCAGAGGCAGGCGGATTTCTGAGTTCGAGGCCAGCCTGGTCTACCAAGTGAGTACCAGG
>NW_018393807.1:0-6260 GCF_900095145.1 Mus pahari | reverse complement strand
GCGCCGGTCTGCGTGCAGGCAGGAACACTACACTACTTCATTGTGCTGAATGATTGTTTTGATATGTTCTTGTGTTTGGTTTGAGAAAAAAATTATTGAGTATTTTTTGTATCGATATTCATAAGCAAAATTGGTCTGAAGTTCTATTTCTTTGTTGCTACTTTGTGTCATTCAGCTATCAGAGTGACTGTGGCTTCATAGAATGAATTAGGTAGTCTTCCTTCTGTTTCTATTTGTGGAGTATTTTTGCAGAGTATTGGTACTGTCTCTTCTTTGAATGTCTGGTATAATTCTTCTGTATGCTTTTTTTTTTTAAATTTGGTATGGTTTTAATAACAGCTATTATTTCCTTAGTTCCCCATAACTAAATAGTCATAGGATTATTTAGATAGTTTACCTGATCTTGATTTAATTTTGGAATGTGGCATCTGTCTAGAAAACTATCCATTTCATCTAGATTTTCCAGTTTTGTTGAGTATAGGCCTTTTAGTAAGATCTGATGATTTTTTTGAATTTCCTCAGTTTCCATTGTTATATATCCCTTTCATTTCTGCTTTTGTTAATTTGGGTACAGTTTCAGTACCCTTTGGTTAGTTTAGCTAAGGGTTATCTATCTTCTTGATTTTCTCAAAGGGCCATCTCTTCGTTCTATTGATTCTTTGTATTGCTTTCTTTGTTTCTAACTGATGGATTTTAGCCAATACTTGGATTATTTTCCTGCTTTCTTCTGAACTTTTGTGCATTTTCTTCTTTTGTTTTAATGCATCAGGTGTGCTGTTAAATTGCTAGTATAGGATCTCTCCAATTTCTAATGAAGGTGTTTAGTACTATTTCCTCTTAGCACTGCTTTTGATATGCCCCATCAATTTGGGTACTCTATGCTTTCATGTTTAATAAATTTTAGAAAGTTTTTAATTGTTTTCTTTATTTGTTTCCTGACCAAGTTATCATTGAGTGTACAGTTTAGTTTCCATGAGCATGTGGACTTTCTTCTCTTTTTGTTCTTATTCAAGTCCAGCTCTAGTCCTTGGTCTTCTGATTGAGTGTATGGTATTATTTCAATGTTCTTTTATCTGTTGAGGCTTGCCAACCTTGGAGAGCATGCCATGAAGTGCTACAGGGAAGTTATATTCTTTAATTTAGGGGTGAAATATTCTGTAGATATTTGTTAAGTCCATTTTCTTCATAACTTCTGTTAGTTTTATGGTGTCTTTATTTAGTGTCCATTGGTGTCAGTGAGGTATTGAAGTCCCCCACTATTATTGTGTGAGGTCAATGTTTTGGGCTTTAGTAAAGTTTCTGTTATGAATGTGTGTACCCTTGCATTGGGGAATAGATTTTCAGAATTGAGACTTCATCTTGGTGCATTTTTCCTTTGATGAGAATGAAGTTTCTTCTCCAACTCTTTGGTTTGAAAGTCTATTTCATTGGATCTGAAAATGGTGACTCTAGCCTGTTTCTTGGGACCATTTACTTAGAATTTTTCCAACCTTTTATTCTGCAGTCATGTCTGTCTTTGTCAGTGATGTGTGTTTCTTGTATGCAACAAAATGCTGGAACCTGTTTATGTATCCAGTCTGTTAACCTATGTCTTTTTATTATAGAATTAAGACTATTGACAATGAGAGATATTAAAGACCAATGATTGTTAGTTCCTGTTATTTTTATTTTTGGAGGTGGTATATGTGTGTCATTCTCTTCTTTTGTGATTGTTGGGAGATTATTAATTTCTTGTGTTTTCTTGCATGTAGTTACCCTTTATGTATTGAAGTTTTTCATTCTAGTATCATCTGTAGGGCTGGATTACTGCAAGATACACTAAATTCCTTTTTGTCATGGAATATCTTGGTTTCTCCATTTATGGTGACAGAGAATTTTGTTAGGAATAATAGCCTGAGGTGACCTTTGTGTTCTCTTATGGTCTTTATGACATATGTTCAGGGTCTTCTGGTTTTTCATCACCTGTTATGAAGTCTGGTGTAATTCTGATAGGCCTGCCTTTATATGTTACTTTGCCTCTTCCACTTATAGCTTATAATATTGTTCTTTGTTCTATGGATTTAGTGTTTTGGTTTTGATTATTAATGTGGAAAGTATTTGATTTTCTTTTCTGGTTCCATCTATTTAGTGTTTTGTAATCTTCTTGTATGTTTATGGCCATCTCTTTTTTAGTTTAGAGATATCTTCTTCTACAATTTTGTTGAAGATATTTTTTGGGGACTTTGAACAAGAAATCTTCACCCTCTTCTGTTCTAATTATTCTTAGGTTTGATCCTTTCATTTTGTTCTGAATATCCTGAATGTTTTGTGTTAGGAGCCTTTTACACTTTGTATTTTCTTTGACTGATGTGTCAATATCTTTTATGGTATCTTCTTTGCCTGAGATTCTCTCTTTCATCTCTTGTACTTGCTGGTTGTGCTTGCATCTATAGTTCCTGATTTCTTTCCTAGGTTTTACATGTCCAAGTTTGTCTCCATTTGTAATTCTTTATTGTTTTTATTTCCATTTTTAGGTCTTGGAGTATTTTGATCAGTTCTTTCACCTCGTTGATGTTGATTTTCTGTATTTCTTTAACAAATATATTCATTTCTACTGTAAGGATGTCTACCTGTTTGTATCTTCCTATATTTCTTTGATGGTGTTATTTACATACTCTTTAAATGGCTCTATCATTTTCATGAAATGGAATATTAGGCAAGAATCTTGCATTTCAGGAATGTTAGTGTATCTAGGGCTGGCTGTTGGGGGAAACTGGTTTCTGATGATTCTTGTCAAATTACATTGACTTCTATTGCTTATGTTCTTGTGCTTGCTTTTTTCCATATGGTAGTCTCTGGTGTTAGCTTCCCTGACTGTCTCTGACTGGAGCTGACCTCCTAGGAGTTAGGTTCACCTCTGTAGCATGGGTTAAAACAGGCCTCCTTGGCAGAAGGCAGGGCTGTCTCTTGTTAGGTATGGTCTCCTTTGTCCCTGGTTAGAGGAGGCCCTCTGTGTCCCTGGTAAGGGGAGACTTGCTGTGTTACTGGTTAGGTAAACCTCTTGAGACACACACAGACATTAGGGTGTGAGTGCAGGGCTTGTCTCAGTTGCAGATTGAGGTACAGACTAGAGGGCAGATGGATCTCACACAGAGGAGTCAGATACACTTTGAGCTTTCACTGATTCTTGACAGACAGCTCTCATTGATATTACATCATATTCTTAATATACTTTAATTCAAATTTATCAACACTACTTTCTAATAATTTCATGCTTTGCATGAGGTACACAATCCCCACAGCAAGTACTGTGTTTCTTAGTGAGAGTCCTCCTGGAATGGCTGATGTTATACTTGAAGAAGACATTCATCATACTTTGTATGTTTCAGTTAAGTCTTCCCAGAGCATAAACTTTTTTGCATTCTCTCAACCACTAAGTGTTTACTCTGACAGTGTACATGTCATGCATGTTGCTTACATACTTCTGGCAGCTTATAAGATTTACTGAGGATGAAGAGATGCTTCACTTGTTTCAGCATGTCCAACAACATCTTCATAACTGGGCAACTCTCTTTATTCTCCAAAACCTTCAAGCACTAGTCTCTCTGCTTTGTTGGAAGAAGGAAGTCAAGCTATATATTCAACTTCCTATTATTCCACTAAGATGCTTACTGAATCTTCTCAGTTTAAGCAAGCTACAGACTCATTCAATTCTCAATCATCCCTCTGCTATGCTTCAGCCTCAATTTCAGTTATCTAATGTTCCATGTAGTTTTATTCTACCACCTTCGCTCTGGGACCAGCTGAGCTAACCACCCACTCTGACTTCCCTTTTGTTTTACCAGTCTTTATCTCCGGGATGTGATCATTGTACCAATGCTTACCTGGCTTCCCTTGATTCTATGGACATAACACATACACACAGATTGTTCCTTTACAACTCACCTTCTTGGCACAATTGCTGGGTGCGGATACCTCTCTCCTGGAAAAGTATTCCCATATCAATTCATTATCTTTGTCTCTCCGCCTGCCCTAAACTTCAGTGGCTGGTCCCAACTAGCTTCTATGAAATATCTCTGGTCTCCCACCTGTAATAGTGGCTACAGACCCCAGCTCCCTTGGAGACCTCACATAGTTGCTGTGTTCTTCCTCCAAAGTATGGCAGAAAAGCCCCTATCCTTCCTTGCATCTACCTTTTCTTCCTGGGACCTGAAAGTCCTTCCTTACCTAATGCCCAGAAATTGGCTCTGGCTTCCCTTACTGACAAATCAAGAACCAGTTGGGGAACAGGACTATCAGAATCACACCCTTCAATCTATAGATCAAGTATGGCAAATTTTCCTGCTCATGTAACCTATCTGCCTACTGCTTGTTATGGTGTAAATCCCCAAGGCTTACTATCTTATAGTAGATTTTACAGACATATCATTTCTTGACAGCCACAAATGTGACATATATCTGGGTTACTCCTCCTGTTTATCCAACTAACTAGAAAAGCTGGTAGGTAATCATTTGTTTACCAATTGCCTAGAATCTATTTCTATAGCTGGCAATTGCAAATATTAAAAATAATTAACTTTCATGCATACACTTTTGATGCCTTTTAAAAAATTGTGCCACTTTAGGTATTATACATAAAATTGGCCTCTCTTTTATTCCTCAAAGACCACAAATTGTAAATAGGTCTTTTAAAGTTTTTCTTGAAAAAAGTAAGTGTACGTATACCTTCCTATTTCTACAGATATCCTCAAATGTACTTCATTTGAATTTTTTGAGATTAGATAAAAATTAACTGCTACAGAGAACTTATGGTAGTCATGCTCCAGATAGAGATATATTTGTAGAAGGATTCTGCTATAGGGAAATGGTGTGGTCCTGACTCTGTGCTTATGTAGGGAAGAAGATATGTTTGTGCTTTCCCACAGGAAGCTTATGGAGCACCTAGGGTCTCAAAGCACCCTTTCAGACATTCCTATACTATGAAAGTATCTGCTGTGCTATGGGTGCCAGAAGCTGAGGATTCAGATGGTGAGGGGTTTGAAATCTGGTAGGTCATACTCACAACTTGATAGGTTAAATATCTCACTGCATAAGAAATTTGAACGGAAAATGAGATAGGGAAGCCAGCTACTTCTACTTAATTTATTTTTTAGCAATTCTGGCATCACTTTCTGCCCCTTACATAGAAGGTGATGGAGCCTAATGGGTCTATGAAGCTAACATCCACTTTGGCCCATGTAGTCACTTGTAAAGACTTACTTACTAATGATATGATTTTATGCTGCAATACTAATGTTTCATGAGTGGTGTCAGGCACTGCTCTCTTTATCTGCACTGGGATATCATAAATTATTTACATTTTCATTGCTATGTCAGTATGGATGTTCTCCTTTGTGTGACTGGTAAGGACTATCATTTAATGGTCCATGTGGGATCAAGGGTTCATCACTTGAGTTTTCTAGTTTCTGATCAATTTAATTATCCATTGGATATACATTGCCCAGAGTGTGATGAGATTTAGGTGCTTCTGTTCAGAATGGAATTCCCCTTAAGCAGCTTGCTCCATGGTTCTAAAGCATTCCTTTCCTCTTAGTAGATGATCCTAGAAGTGCCCACCTCATTTGGACAAAGATAACTTCCTAGATCCTACTCATTGAACACTTCCTGTTATACTATATTCAGAGGAAGGTGTGAAAAGGACCTTAGGCTGTTGGCTGTATACCTGGATAATGGGATGACCTATGAGTATTTTTGAAAAAGATAAACAAGCATGCCAAAGACATCATTTTATATTTTACCTCACCAATTGTTTTAACCCTCCATATATTTAAGTGAGTGAGAGTGCCTCTATTCAAGAGAGTGAGGGACACTTCAAAATTACTTGGGTCAATTGTATTCTTTCTGTGTAAATTCTTCTGCTCACTAGAGCCTTATTTTACTTCAAGAGCATTCTTTTGCTATGGTTCCTGTGCACCTTAATGATACATTAAGTATAGTGATTTTGATGAACAGGTTCTCTGTGAACTACATCGGGCTTTTACTAAAAGTATTTCTAGATCACATTTTGACTCTAACTTTTGCCTTCTTACAACAATCAAACCAGAGGCTGCTTTCATGGTGGCTACTGTCCAACAAGTGTAACAGCCCATTTTGTTAATCAGCTTTCTCATAATAGCTCTGTAGCTTGTATATCACAAGAACATACATTTTATTTTATTTTATTTTATTATTATTTTCTTTATTTACATTTCAAATGCTATCCCGAAAGTTTCCCATACCCC
>NW_018393806.1:0-9091 GCF_900095145.1 Mus pahari | reverse complement strand
AAAAAAAAAAAAAAAAAAAAAAAAAAAAAAAGAAAAGCACTCCTCCATTGTTGGTGGGATTGCAATATGGTGCAACCATTCTGAGGTGCTGGCTCCTCAGAAAATTTGAAGTAGACCTACCTGAAGACCCAGCAATACTACTTGGGCATATACTCACCATACCAGATGCCCCACCCTACCAGAGGAACATGTGCCCCACGATGTTCATAGTATCCTTGTTTGCAATAGCCAGAACCTAAGACCTCAAATAAGGAGGGTTATGAAGCCTAAACCAGCAAAGGTATCTCCTGTAACTTGGCAAGAATTCTAGTGGAGACATTGGGACATGAACCCAGCCACAATCCTTTGATTTACCTTTTGTCCTGCCTACAGGATATGCTCAGTAAAGGAGGCACAGATATTGTGGGAGTAGCTAACCAATGACCCACGCTATTAGAGGGATCCACCCTGATTCTTCCTGGAAGGCCAGGAATCAGAGGCTCCATAACCAGATTCATAGGATGAAACCAAATACAACTGCCTCTGCTAAAAAGTCATCAAAATGATTCCTAATAATATTCTGCTACACTCATAGACAGGAGCCTAACATTACCATCATCAGAGAGGCTTCATCCAGCAACTGGTGAATACAGATGTATAGTTCCACAGCCAAACATTAGGCTGAGCTAAGGGAATCCTGCAGAACTGAAGAATGTGGGGAGCAAGCAATGTAGCAGCCACAGGGGTCAAAGAAAACACAAGAAAACTTTGTCATTCTGATTGGTGTGAGGCTGTTTTGATTTGCTTTTTTCTGATGACTGAGGATGTTCAACTTTTCTTTAACTGCTTTTCAGCCACTTGAGATTCTTAAGTTGAGAATTCTCTGTCTCACTCTGTATACCATTTTTTCTAATAGGGTTATTTTCTTCTCTGGAGTATAAGTTCTTGAGTTCTTTGTATATTTAGGATATTAGCCCACTATCAGATGTAGGGTTGATAAAGACCTTTTCCAATCTTTGGGTGGCCATTTTGTTCTATTGATAGTTTATTTTGTCTTACAGAAGCTTTTCAATGTCATGAGATCCCATTTGTAGACTGTTGATCTTAGAGCATGACAGCAGATCCTGGCGAGGATGTGGAGAAAGAGGAACATTCCTCCATTGCTGACGGGACTGCAAGCTGGTAAAACCACTTTGGTAATCAATCTGGTGGTTCCTAAGAAAACTGGAAATATTTCTACCTGAAGACCCTGCTATACCACTACTGCACATATACCCAAAACATGATCCAGCATATACTAGGGACACTATGTTTATAGCAACATTATCTATAAGAACCAGAAGCTGGAAACAACTCAGATGTCCCTCAACAGACGAATGGATACAGAAAATGTGCTACATTTACACAATGGATTAAAAACAATGACTTCATGAAAGTTGAAGGCAAAGGGATGGAACTAGAATATATCCTCCTGAGTGAGGTAATTAGTCACAAAAGAACACACATGGTATGTACTCATTGATACGTGGATATTAGCTTTAAAGCTCACAATGCTCATGATTCAACCCACAGACCATATGGGGAAAAGGGAGACAGAGAGAGAGAGCAGGAGATGGATGCTTCAGTCCTGCCACCCGATAGGAAGAACAATATTAGCTGTCCAGACCACTCAGTGTCCCCAGGGACTAAACCACCAACCAAGGAGTATACAGGGAGAGATCCATGGCTCCAGATACATAGGTAACAGAGGATGGCCTTGTCTGACAACTGTGGGAGGGGTAGGTCCTTGGTCCTGTAGAGGTTTGATGCCCCAGGATATGGGGATGCTAGAGCAGAGAGGTGAAAGAGGGTGGTTGGGTAGGGTAGTACTCTCATAGAGGCAAAAGGAAGGGAGGAGATGGCAGATGTGGAACGGGTGGTGGGGGTTGTGGAGGGGTAACTGGGAAGTAGGACATCATTTGAGATGTAAATGAATGGAAATAAATAAATAAATAAATAAATAAATAAATAAATAAATAAACTCACAGTGTCAAGTAACCTGGATGCAGAAGACTCAGAGACTGATTTGACAATCAAGGAGCCTGCATAGGTTTGATCTATGCCCTCTGAAAGTATGTTACAGTTGTGTAGCTTTGTATTCCCGTGGAACTCCTATCTCTGTCTCTTTTTTTTTTTTTTTTTTCTGCTTTTGGTATCCTTTTTCTCCTACTGGACTGCCTTGTCCAGGTGTAATATGAGGGGGTATGTTGGTCTAATTGCAACCTATAAGCCATGTTTGGTTGATATCCCTAGGAGGCCAACTTTTATTAAAGCAAAATGAAAGAGAAGTATATGGGCAGAGGAGGTAGATGCAGAGACTGTGGGAAAGGAGCAAGGGGAATGACAGCCAGGATATAATATTTGAAAGAATAGAAAGTGAGGAAAGAAGGAAGGAAGGAAGGAAAGAGAAAAGATTTCTAAATGGTTAAGACAAAATATAATAAAATAACTACTAGGTAACCACATACCTTTCTGCTCCTGTTAAATTCCCTTTTTCTTCAAACTGTGTTAAGAATCCTGTACATACAGTGTGTCCAACTTATCAGTTGCTTTCTTATAATCCCCCCTTCTCTTTGTATGCTTAATTTATTTAGTTATACTTCTTTTGCTTTACTTATAATTGTAACCACAGAAACTCCATTTAGTTCAATAAGGTAAGACAACTTGTTAATAACAGGGTGAAGCAAGGATAAAGTGGAGATTACAAAATACTTAACCTATAAATTTTTTTAGTACCATTCTCATGTGAAAATCAGAGAATTAACTTAAAGTCAGAGCCAGCTGGCAGACAGAGTCAAAAACTTTACTGGCAAAGTACATGTTAATAAAAGATAGATGATGGTTATCACTGGTGTCAAAGTAGATAGGAACATAACTTTTGACACCAGTTCTAGGGAAAGAAGACCTGATGAGCTGCTTCTGAGCAGAAAATGATAGTGAGTGGTGGGTGAGTGAGTGAGTGAGTGAATGAGTGATGGTTACATCTTCATAATTAAAACTTGTATGACATGAATGATGATATCATCACCCATAAATTGTAAATAGTACTTACTTCATAACAACCTCCAAATATGACATGTATACCATCTGTAAATCACTCAGAAAAAGCATAAATACATAATGATGGATCATAAATTACTGTAATCCTTCTGAAACACTTTCCAAAATGTCCTAAAGGAAAGCTTATTTTATTCTGTATTACTAGTTACTACACAAAAAGAGTTCTATGATCAAATTATTTTTAAAATATTACATTAAATAAATTTAAATTATCTTAAGGCTGTACCTTTCTATTATTTCTAATTTTGAAATATTTCCAAGTTCAGTGAGGGACCATTTCTGTTATATTTTATGAAACACTCTTGGTGATGGTTAATTACCTGATGGAAGTCAAACAGTTCACTTTAAAGCAATAAGGTTGAATGAGATCATTGTGTTGATATTAAGATCCAATTTAATATAAATGGAATCCTTCCAAGACAAGGGTTTAATTTGTAGCAGCAAAGAGAAAGGCCATTGAAGATAGGGAAGGTGACCGCATATAAGTCAAAGAAACTGGCCTGGGAACAAACAAACTTTGAATTTTGGCTTCTGAAACATTGGGAAATATTTACTTTTAATTAATGTTTACTCTTCACTAACTGCCTTAACAAATTAATATGGGAGTCCCCACAAACAAGACAGGCCAGACACATGAGGTAAGATAGATGAAACCATTACTATAGTTACAGATATTAATTTGATCTTTTAGTGATAGAATTAGCATAGAAAACAAACAGTACCATTTGAAACGTGAATAAAGAAAATATCAAATAAAAAATAGGAAAAAAAACCAAAAAAACCCAACCAAACAAAAACAGTACCAATAAATAAAAATTAAATAATGTTATCAAACAAATATATGTTTCTATAGTATATTGATATTCATTGTTGTAATTATTTTATAATCATCGATTGGTATTTATATAATAGCATCAGATCATAGCTGCATGCATATTGCTTTTAAATCAACTTAGAGTATTCTTCAAGATAGGATGTTTATTGAGTGCAATCTTAAAACATGTTCCCTAGTCACAACAAAATTAAATAAAATGTAAAGAAAAAAAGATGACAGAAAGGCCTCCAATGTGATAATAAAATGATATACTATTAAATAGCCATAGAAAAATGAGAAGTATCTAGGAAAATTAGGAAATGTTTTGAAATAAAATGCTGTTAAACATTTTTTACACAAATGCTTATATTAGAGATTAATAAGGACCTTAAGACAGCCATCTCTGGTTTTACTTTAAGAATATAGTCTCGAGTTGAACCACAGTAGCAAAGCTGATTTGTATCCCACAGCTTTGTATGTCTGTAAATACATTTTCCACTAGTCATTCCCTCAAAATATTGGTAAAGGAATTAATTATTTAACTTGTCTGACCCTGGGAGACTCAGCTGAGATTGCAATTTTCTCTCTCAGGCGTCTCTAAGACAAGTCCAGTCAGGAGCACACAGGCCTCAAAAGTGTCACAGCAGCTGGGACAGGGTCCTACAGGCCTACATCTGCAGCCAGGAGGTAGGGCTGTTCTGCAGCCCTCTGTGCACTGGAATTGCCAAGGGAGAGCTTGCTTCCAGGGAGTGCTGACACAGGCTTACAGACTCAGAGGAGGAACAAGCTCCGGCTAAAGGCAGTAAGAACATCTAATACCAGAGATTACTCGATGGCGAAAGGCAAACAAGAAACTTACCAACAGAAACCAAGAGTAGCTGGCATCATCAGAACCCAGTACAGCAAGTCCTGGACAACCCAACACACCAGAAAAGAAAGATTTGGATTTAAAATCGTATCTCATGATGCCAGTAGAGGATTTTAAGAAGGGCATAAATAACTCTCTTAAAGAAATACAGGGGAACACAGCTAGACAGGTAAAAGTCCTTAAAGAGGAAACACAAAAATCCCTTAAAGAATTACAGGAAAGCACAGGTAAACAGGTAGAAGCCCTTAAAGACTAATCACAAAAATCCCTTAATGAATTACAGGAGAACACAACCAATCATGTGAAGGAATTGAACGAAACCATATAGGATCTAAAATGGAAGTAGAAAAAAAAAATAAAGAAATCGCAAAGAGAGACAATTCTGGAGATAGAAATCCTAGGAAAGAAATCAGGAGCCATGGATGCAAGCATCAATAGCAGAATACAAGAGATAGAAGAGAGAATCTCAGGTGCAGAAAATTCCATAGAAAATTTTGATGCAACAGTCAAAGAAGAAAATGTAAAATACAAAAATATCCTAACCCAAAACATCCAGGAAATCCAGGACACAATGAGAAGACCAAACCTAAGGAAAATAGGTATAGATTAGAAGGAAGATTTCCAGCTTAAAGAGCCAGTAAATATCTTCAACACAATTATAGAAGAAAACTTCCCTAACCTAAAGGAAGAGATGCCCGTGAACATAACATACAAGAAGCCTACAGAACTCCAAAGAGTTTGGACCAGAAAAGAAATTCCCCATCACATATTAATCAAAACACCAAATGCACAAAACAAAGAAAGAATATTAAAAGCAGTTAGTGAAAACAGTCAAGTAATATATAAAGGCAGACCAATCAGAATTACCCAAGACTTGCCACCAGAGACTATGAAAGCTAGAAGATCCTGGACAGATGTTATACATAACCTAAGAGAACATAATTGCCAGCCTAGGCTACTATAGCCATTAAAACTCTCAATTACCATAGATGGAGAAACCAAAGTGTTCCATGACAAAACCAAATTTACACAATATCTTTCCACAAATTCAGCCCTTCAAATGATAATAAATGGAAAACTGCAACATAAGGAGGGAAATTATGCCCTAGGAGAAGCATGAAAACAATCTTTCCACAAACCTAAATAAAGAAAAGCACATGAAAAGAGTCCCAACTTTAACAACAAAAATAACAGCAATCAAGTTACTTTTCCTAAATATCTATTAATATCAGTGAACTCAATTCCCCAATAAAAAGACATAGACTAAGAGACTGGTTACATAATCAAGACCTAAAATTTTGTTGCATACAGGAAACCCAATTCAGTGACAAAGACATACACTACCTCAGAGTAAAAGGCTGGAAAACAATTTTACAAGTAAATAGTTCCAAGAAACAAGATGGAGTAGCCATTCTAATACCACATAAAATCAACTTTCAACCTAAAGTTCTCAAAAAAGACAAGGAAGGACACTTCATATTCATGAAAGGTAAAATCTACCAAGATGAACTCTCAATTCTGAATATCTGCACTCCAAATGCACAGGCACCCACATTTAAAAGAAACTTTACTAAAGCTCAAAGTAAACATTGCACCACACAATATTAGTGTAAGACTTCAACAACACCATCTAAACAATGGACAGATCATGGAAACAGAAATTAAACAGGGTCACAGTGAAACTAACAGAAGTTATGAACCAACAGAATTTAACAGAAATCTATACAACATTTTATCCTAAAACAAAAGGATATACCTTATTCTCAGCACCACGTGGTACCTTCTCCAAAATTGACCATATAATCTATCTGAAAACAGACCCCAAGAGATACAAGAAAATTGAAATAATCTCATACATCCTATCCATCCTATACACCACAAAATAAGGTTTATCTTCAATAATGTCATAAATAATAAAAAGCCCACATTCATGTGGAAGCTGAACAACACTCCACTCAATGATAACTTGGTCAAGGAAGAAATAAAAAAAGTAACTAAAAACTTTTCAGAATTTAATGAAAAGGAAGCCACAACATACCCAAACTCATGGGACACAATGAAAGAAGTTCTAAGAGGGAAACCCATACCTCTGAGTGCCTCCAAAAAGAACAAAGGGAGAGCACATATGAGAAGCTTGATAGTACACCTGAAAGCTCTAGGACAAAAAGAAACAAATGCACCCAAGAGTAGACTGAAGGAAATAATCAAACTCAGGGCTGAAATCAACCAAGGAAAACAAAAAGAACTATACAAAGAATCAACCAAACCAGGAGCTGATTTTTTGAGAAAATCAACAAAATAGATNAACNCTTAGCCAGACTAACTAGAGGGCACAGGGACAATATCTTAATTAACAAAATCAGAAATGAAAAGGGAGACATTTTTTTCTGAGGAATTCCAAAAAATCATCAGATTCTACCACTCAACAAAACTGGAAAACCTGGATGAAATGACCAATTTTCTAGTCAGATACCAGGTACCAAAGTTAAATCAGGATCAGAATAATGATCTAAACAATCCCATATCCCCTAAAGAAATAGAAACTGTCATTAATAGTCTCCCAACCAAAAAAAAAGTCCAGGACCAGATGGGTTTACTGCAGAGTTCTATCAGACCTTCAAAGAAGACCTAATTCCAATACTCCTCAAACTATTCCACAAAATAGAAACAGAAGGTACCCAGTTCATTCTATGAAGATGTAATTACTCTGATACCTAAACCACACAAGGACCCAACAAAGAAAGAGAACTTCAGACTAATTTCCCTTATGAATATCGATGCAAGAATACTCAATAAAATTTTCACAAACAAAATCCAAGAATACATCAAAATGATCATCCATCGTGATCAAGTAGGATTCATTCCAGGGGTGCAGGGATGGTTCAATATATGAAAATCCATCAACATAATCCACTATATAAACAAATGCAAAGACAAAAACCAAGTTATCAATAGATGCTGAGAAAGCACTTCAAAAAATCCAATACCCATTTATGATAAAAGTCTTGTAAAGATCAGGAATTCAAGGCCCATAAGTAAACATAATAAAAGCAATATATTCACAAAACACATGAAACTCAAGAAGGAAGAACAAAGTATGGACACTTCTATCCTTCTTAGAAGGGAGAACAAAATACCCATGAACAGAAACAAAGGGTAGAGCCGAGACTTAAGCAATGACTATCCATAGACTGCCCCACCTGGGGATCCATCCCATATGTAAATACCAAACCCAGACCCTATTGTGGATGCCAACAAGTGCTTGCTGCCAGGAGCCTAATATAGCTGTCTCCTGAGATGTTATGCTAGTGCCTGACAAATACAAAAGTGGATACTCACAGCCTTCTATTGGACAGAGAACAGGGTCTCCAATGAAGGAGGTAGAGAAAGTACCCAAGGAGCTGAAGGGGTATGTAGTCCCATAGGAGGAACAACAATGAACCAGTACCCCCACACCCACCCCAGAGCTCCCAAAGACTAAACACCAACCAAAGAAAGCACATGGTTGAACTCATGGCTCTAGGTGCATGTGTAGAAGAGGATGGCCTAGTCAGTCATCAGTGGGAGCAGAGGCCCTTGGTACTGAGAAGGTTATATGCCTCAGTGTAGGGGAATGCCAGGGCCAGGAAGCTGGAGTGGATGTGTTGGTAAGCATGGGGAGGGGGGAGGAGATAGGGGTTTTTCAGAAGGGAAACCATGAAAGTGGATAATATTTGAAATGTAAATAAAGAAAATAATCAAAATGTAATTATATACCTTTAATAGGAAAAAAAAAAGGAACTTAGTATCAAAAAACAGGCTAAATTAAGAAGAAATGATAAGAAGTAGAAAGGAATGAACAAACCTGAAAGCAATTATAATTACAAGCTGCTTTGTGCAATATAAATAATGTTTTTTATATTATTTTGTTACATTTTAAAGGTATATGTTTATATCTTAATGTACTAAATCAAACAAGCCAAGAGGCACAAATAACCAGTACTTGAAATTATATAGGAGTTATTAGTATGGAATTACACATGTTGGTCTTATAGGGTTTATATGAATATGGCCTAAGCACTTATACATGCATAATTTTGTAACTGACATGAAATAAAATAATTTTATTCAAAATAAGTAATTTGACAAAATCTGTGTCAGAATTTCCAGAGGTTAAATATTAGACTGAGGAACCCTTGATCTAATTCTGAATTCATGAAGGTATATCAAAGGGAAACTTACAGTTCTATATATTCTTTTTTTTTTTATTTTCTTTATTTACATTTCAAATGCTATCCCGAAAGATTCCCATACCCCTCCCCCCACCTCTGTTCCCCTACCCACCCACTCCC
>NW_018393805.1:31749-40600 GCF_900095145.1 Mus pahari | reverse complement strand
GACCGGGACCAGACCCGGGTCCCTCCTCAGCAGTCCGCTCTCCCCGGCAGTGCACTCTTGTTTTGTTTTTCAAGACAGGGTTTCTCTGCGTAGCCTTGGCTGTCCTGGAGCTCACTTTGTAGACAAGGCTGGCCTCTCACTCAGAAATCCGCCTGCCTCTGCCTCCCAAATTCTGGGATTAAAGGCGCTCGCCACCACACCCGGCTGTCAATAATACATATTAATGCATGACTTCACTGGCTCCTTAAACACTCTCTTGGGACTTTAGCTTTTCACACTTAAGTTTTGTAAAACTGCTCCAGTGAAAAGAAGAAAAGAAAAATAATTTCGACCATATTCTACAAACCCATGGTTAACTTAGTATTGAAACCAGACACAGACTTTGTAAGACATAAAATTGTAGTGTTATGGGACTGTGTTAACTCAGATATTCAACATGACCTTGAGCAAATTTTAACAAATATTTGGTTTTATTAAATACTGGGAAAGGATTCCCAAGAGAGTCTCAAGATTCAGTCTTGAATTGTATTAATGATGAATTTATAAAGGCAAAATACTCATGGCAATGTATTTTTTGCCTTTGTGAGATCAGTGTCAAGCACATATACTATACATCCTGCCTCTATGCTATCAACATACATCCTGCCCATATGCAGTCAGGGGTAAGCGAACTTGTTTACAGAAGTGAAAACAAAGGCAATTAGAAGAAAACCCCACAGCATTCTGGGACATCATCTGTCCTTAGGTAAGTGGGGCTTACAAGTCAGATATTTTAATTTTTATAGTTAATTTAGACTTAGAATTTTAAAACTGTTAAATATAATGTTCACTATCACAGTAGTATGATATATCTCCTTATCTCATTGATACTTTTAGTTAGGGCTCCTATTGGTGCAATGAAACACTATGACCAAAAAAGTAAATTGGGGAGAAAAGAGTTTATTTAGCTTCCACTTCCATATTTAAAGAAGTCAGGACAGAAACTTAAACAGGCAAGAATACTGCCGGCAGGAGCTGATGCAGAAGACTTGAATGTGTGCTGCTTCTGGCCTGCTTTACCTGGCCTCTTCTGTCTGTTTTCTTATGGAAACTAGGACGAGTAGCCCAGCAATGGTAATGATCACCATGGCCTGGGCACTCCTGATTGATCAGTAATTGAGAAAATTCCTTATAGTTGGATCTCAGGGAGGCATTTCCTCAGCGAGGACTCCTTCCTCTCTCATGACTCTAGCTTGTTCAAGTTGAAACTCAAACAAGCAAGTATAATACCCTATGACAATCCTCAGTGGAAAACAAACAAACCAGCTTTAGGAGTTTACTAAAAGACTTTTTTATACCATGAAGTATAATTTATAATTAGAATTCAAATCTCATTCAATGTACAAAGTTCTACCAATGAAAATATACTGCACTAGGGGAAAAAGTGGGAAAAACAAGTAAGATCTCAGTGCTGAAACCTCAATTACTGTATAAAATTTATCAGTATTTTTTAATATAAATATTTATTGTAAATTTATATAGCAGGTGTAGTTCTTTATTCCAGGTTTTCCCAATAACAACACAGAGAGAGACACAGATTTATTTTAAAGCTTCATCTCAATACCTGGGCAGTCTATTAGTTTATATTAATTTCCCTAAGCTAATAAGGCTACCTCCCAGCTAAGAATCCAAATAATACTTGCAAATTTGGTTTTACCCGTTTTTGCTGAACTCTCGGGGACTCTTTTCTCCTCCTCCTGGTGGCAAATCTACCTCTTGTTTCTCCTATTCAGTTCTTCCCTTCACTGGTGGACATCCCACCCTATCCTCTCTTTTGCACAGACATTAGATAATTAACATTTCTTGACAAGGCAGAGAATAAATGGTAAGAATTGTTTATACAAACTTGAGATAGGAGATTCTTGACATATACATTACAATGCCATATTCAGATTGAAACAAGATATAAAAACAGAGAGGTCAGCATTTGAATAATACAAAGATAACCTTTACACAATGTACAAACACATTATGCCTGCACTGCATTGTGTTATATAGTTACTGAAAATACGTATGTTTTAACAGCTGAAAGGTGTAATAAACTCCATCTTTCTGATTGTACTTTCAAAATAGTTCCCTGCTCTCCACTGTCTGTCGTGTTGTCCTTTGTTGGCACAAAGGCCTTCATCTGAGTGTAACACTTACAAAGAAAGAAAGGAAGTCAACTTCTTCTTCAATGAGAATGTTAAAAACAGTTTTCTCTGTGAATGCCAACAAGTGTTTGCTGACAGGAGCCTGATATAGCTATCCCCTGAGAGGCTCTGCTGGTGCCTGACAAATACAGAAGTGGATGCTCACAGCCATCCATTGGACTGAGCACAAGATCCCCAATGAAGGAGCTAGAGAAAGTACACAAGGAGCTAGAGGGGTTTGCAGCCCCATAGAAGGAACAACAATATGAACTAACCAGTACCCCCAGAGCTCCCAGGGACTAAACCACCAATCAAAGAGCACATACATGGTGGGACTCATGGCTCCAGCTGCATATGTGGCAGAGGATGGCCTAGTCGGTCATCAATGGGAGGAGAGGCCCTTGGTCCTGTGAGCCCCAGTGTAGGGGAATGCCAGGGCCAGGAAGCCAGAGTGGGTGGGTTAGTGAGCAGGGGAAGGGACAAAGGCATAGGTGTTTTCTGAAGGGGAAACCAGGAAAGGAGATAACATTTGAAATTTAAATAAAGAAATTATCTAATTAAAAAAATGTTTCCTTTCTTTTCTTTTCTTTTCTTTTCTTTTCTTTTCTTTTTCTTTTCTTTTCTTTTCTTTTCTTTTCTTTTCTTTTCTTTTCTTTTCTTTTCTTTCCTCTCCTCTCCTTTTCTTTCCTCTCCTCTCCTCTCCTTTTCTTTTCTTTTCTTTTCTTTTCTTTTCTTTTCTTTCTTTTCTATTGGATATTTTATTTATTTACATTTCAAGTGTTATCCCCTTTCCCAGTTTCCCTCTCTCCCTCCCTCCTAGAAACACCCTATCACATTCTCCCTTTCCCTGCTTCTATGAGGGTGTTCCACCCAAACCCACCTCGCCACCCTCCATTCCCCTATAGTGGGGCATCTATTAAGTCTTCATAGGACTAAGGACCTCTCCTTCCATTGTTGCATGACAAGGCAGCTGTAGTCATGTGTACTCCTTTGTTGATAACTTAATCTCTGGGAGTTCTGGGGGGGGGGAGTCTGGTTGGTTGATATTGTTGTTCTTCCTATGGAGTTGCAAACCCTTCAACTCCTTCAGTCCCTCTCTAACTCCTCTATAGGGACCCTGCGCTCAGTCCAATTGTTGGCTGCTAACATCTGCCAATGTATTTGTAAGACTCTGGCAGGGCCTCTCAGGAGACAGCCATTATCAGGCTCCTTTCAGCATGTGCTTCTTGGCATCCACATTAGTGTCTGGGTTTGGTAACTGTATGTGGGACAAATTCCTAGGTGGGACAGTCTCTGTGTGGCCTCTCCTTTAGTCTCTGCTCTACACTTTATCCCCATATTTGCTCCTGTGAGTATTTTGTTCTTCTTCTAAGAAGGACTGAAGTGTTCACACTGTGGTCTTCCTTCTTCTGTAGCTTCATGTGGTCTGTGAATTGTATCTTGGGTATTCTGAATTTCTGGGCTAATACCTACTAATGAGTGAATTCATACAATGTGTGTTCTTCAGCAATTGGGTTGCCTCACTCAGGATGATACTTTCTAGTTCTATCAATTTGTCTAAGATCCTCATGAATTCATCATTTTTAATAGCTGAGTAGTACTCCATTGTGTAAATGTACCACATTTTCAGTATCCATTCCTCTGTTGAGGGACATCTGGGTCCTTTCCAGCTCCTGGCTATTATAAATAAGGCTGTGATGAACATAGTGGAGCATATGTCCTTATTACATGTTGGAGCACCTTCTGGGTATATGCCCAGGTGTAATATTGCTGGGTCCTCCAGTAGTACTATGTCCAATTTTTTGAGGAACCATCAAACTGATTTCCAGAGTGGTTGTACCAGCTTTCATTTCCACCAGCAGTGGAGGAGTGTTCCTCTTTCTCTACATCCTCACCAGCATCTGCTGTCACCTGAGTTTTTTATTTTAGTCATTCTGATTGGTATGAGGGAAAGGCAAACCAAAGCAACCCTGAGAGTCCACCTGTTTTAACTTTGGCAACTCATGTGTGTGTTTAGAAAATTATTCATTTCATCCAGATTTTCCACCTTAGTTGAGTATAAACTTTTGTAGTAGGATCTGATGATTTTTTTGAATTTCCACAATTTTTGTTGTTATGTCTCCATTTTCTTTTCTGATTTTATTAATTTGGATACTGTCTCTGTGCTCTCTGGTTAGTCTGGCTAAGGATTTATCTATCTTGTTGATTTTTTTAAAAAATAACCAACTCCTGGTTCTGTTGAGAATGTTAAAAACAGTTTTTCCTTTAAAGGCTTAGCTCTTGAATTTTATTTGATTGTAAAAATTTTGAGAAATACCAAATAATCTTTATTTGTTACTGTGTGTACTACAGGGTAGTAATGGATTCAAATAATGCAATATTTAAAAGCTTTCTAATAAAAAAATACAGAAGTCAAGAAAATGGGAGCCTGAATGGTTTTAATTAAAACAATGTCAGTAATTAATCTCCAGTAAATTTATGACAGTGCTCAGGAAATTAAAGAGCAAATTTAGCTTAGCTACTATTTTCAGGGTCATCATATAGTTACATTACAGGACTTCATAGAAAATAACAAATTGGTTTTTATTCATTCACTATACTCACACTCTTCCCACAAGTTGAATATCAGACAATTAATGGGAATCACAATTTCTTGTTATTCTTGGACTGCATGAAGGCCAAAAGGAAGAAGACTGTATTAACCCAGATGAGTGACAAGCAGTAAATTTCACATATCAGTATATGGAACTAATGTTATCCTCTTTAATCTTATCTAGCTTCAGCTTGTAAGAACATAGATCCATAATGGCAGAAGAGATAGGGATGAGGATTAAAAGAAAATAAATTAAAGATGAATATAGTTAATATACCAACAAAAATAGTCAATAAAAAGTCAAGAAAACTGAATTCTTGGTGGTTTTTAATTTAATACAATGTCAGTAATTAATCTCCTAATTAATGTCCAGTCACCCACCTGTGTGAATCTGGAATCCTTGCTTGGTTTTTAGTTATTCTGCAGGCTATGGCTATTCCATAGTAAGAGAGAAAAATGGTCCATTTGTGTGTGGCATCAGTGTTATCCCATTACCTGTTGCATACGCTGGGCAGTAAGCTTCCCCTATTCCGGACTGCTAATCAAGGTGGTAGAAAACAAAATGAATGTGGACAGTCAAGAACATTGTCAGTCACCTTCTTCATTTGGATTTTACTTGTAGTGCATGTCATATTTGTTTCTAAAGTTCAAGAACTCTTTCTTACATATAAAGAGACAAGATTCACAGAAATTGTTGTGGCCAAGTTTATTGGAAATATGAGTTATGTTGCTGTTTTGTTCTGACAAAACCTTTTGTGTCTAAAAAAAAAATAGAAAAGAAAAGAATCCTGCCTACAAGAAATGCAGGGACGGGGGATGGAGCAAAGAGTGAGAGAATGGCCAAGCAACAACTGGCCCAACTAAAGACCCATCCCACAGGAAAACACCATTCTCTGACACTATCAATGATACTCTGTTATACTTGCAGATAG
This sequence comes from Mus pahari, assembly GCF_900095145.1. NCBI lineage: Eukaryota > Metazoa > Chordata > Mammalia > Rodentia > Muridae > Mus > Mus pahari. The sequence goes on along the minus strand of NW_018393805.1, from coordinate 34,904 downwards.
GAAACTAGTATGGCTGTCTCTGAGAAGCTCCACTCACCAGCTTACTCAGACAGGTGCAGACACCCATAGCAAAGCATTGAGCAGAGCTCTGGGACTCTTATGGAAGACTTAGGGAAAGGATTGAGGACCCCTTGAGGGATAGGAACTGGAAGACCAGAGTCAACTAACCTGGACCCTTGTGGGCTCTCAGAGACTGAACCACTAACCAAAGAGCATGCATGGGCTAGACCTAGGCCCCTTCACGTATGAAGCAGATGTGCAGCTTGGTATTCCTGTGGGTCTAGAACAATTGGAGTGGGACTGTCCCTAAAACTGCTGCCTATCTATGGAATCTGTTCCCCTAACTCAGCTGTCTTTTCTGGCCTCAGTAGGAGAAGAAGCACCTAGCCCTGCAAAGACTTGGTGTAGTACAGTGAGGGGAAACCAGGGAGGTCTCCACATTCTCAGAGGAGAGGAGGAGGGGGATGAGGATAGGGACTGTGGTCCGGGAGGGAAGATGGATGGGGAGGAGGGACAGCGATTGGGATATAAAGAGAATAATAAGAAAGACATGAAGTTGGAAGGGGAATGTATTGAGGGAGATACAGACAGGAGTTGTAAGGGAAAATGGTACATAATTTTGCTTATATTTCATTGTAGATATTTATGAAATTCTCAAGAATAAAGAAATATTCTTTTAATTACTTTAGTTATGTAATTGTATATGGATTAAAAATCTCTTACATAAAATGGACTATGATTTTACTTACAAATCAATACAACTGTGTATACATCTTTACTGCCAATATTTAGTTCTGTCATGTGGAGTTAATGATTGTTATGAGTAGAGTTAATCTAGCTCACTGTCTTCTGTCTGTTCAAGGTCTTGTCATTCATGTAATTGATTTGATGTCTAGAGAATTTGACCTTTCATCATTTCAAATCCAATAAGGACAGTGGCTGCCCCTGAAGAGTTTGCATAAACAGTGTAATTTGTGCAAACAGTGTCTTTTTGCCTTCTATTGCAAGAGTAGAACTTAAATGTGTTCTTGCAAGATCCAGTGAAAATGTTAGAAAAATTATTTCAATACTTTCCTTGTATATTACAATTTCCATGTGCTTTAAAACCCACTGTAGGGAGACCTTAATGTGCCTTATGTGTCTTTCCTGGATCAGACTTTTGAAAACATTCTCTTTCACTTCTTATTCTTACTTTCTATTTTTCTTGAAAACGTTGAGATTATAATTACAATATTTCTCCCTTCTCTTTTCTTTCTTTAAACCAATGACTGTCAACCTCTTTAATTTTGTAATTCTTTAATGGAGATTTCCATGTTGTGGTGACCACCAACTGTAACGTTATTTTTGTTGCCACCTCATGACCATAATTTTGCTATCATCATGTAAATATCTGTGTTTTCCCATGGTTTTAGACATCCCCTGTGAAAGGGTCACTTGACTCACATAGATGTCATGATCCACAGGTTGAGAACAGCTGCTCTAAACCCCTTCCAACTCTCCTTTAAAATCAGATCTTCTTTATAAACTAATTGCTGTTGCATGCATATATGCATATTCATATATATTCTTAAAGATAATGCTACATGTATCCATGTTTATATATTCAAGTGTATATACAGGTTGTCATAGAACAACCAATTGGTGTGCTCTTCTTTGGGAAATACCAACTGTCGCTCTTGTAGCTTTCCTAAGTTGCCTCTTTTTGTATAGTTGAGGCCTCATGAAACTTTTTCTGTTCAATTTAGCATGCCTACTGCTGTAATCCTTGTTCAGCTCATGTTTAGGGAGTCCTCTTGGTGACACTTTATAGATGTAGCTTCTGATATTACTATGAGACATAATCTCAGAGTAAACTACTTGACCCTCTGACTCTTAAAACATTTCTGCCTCATCTTTTGCCATGTTCCCTGAGCCTTAAATGCAGGTGTGTTTTGTAGATGTATCCATTGTGACTGGTATTTACAATTATTGGTTTTGTTTGTAGTTTTCTGTTATAGTTTCTGTTGCATAGAAAACTTTCTTTGAGAAAGGCATCAAAGATAGACACAAAGAGATAAAATTTTCTATTGAGAGCATATTACTTCTGCTGAAAATAGAAGTTATCATCTAGCATGAACAAATCAAGCTGGTGCCCAGCTAGAAATTTCACCCATATTGACTAGCATTCATGGAACAGGAAAGTTATTTGAATGCTACTAGATAGGAAAAGTAATCATTAAAATCACCCAGCTACAAATTAGGGACCTACAACGGTTACTTGTTTGCAAAATATATTGGTACACCAGTAACTAAGTACTTTTTAGAATTTGGACTTAAGGCCCACTCCATCAAATGAAACTCACACCTGGCTGTATGGAAGTAGACAAGAACCTGTGACTAGATAGCTCATAGACCGTGAAGGGAAATTTACTACTATTCTGATAAAGAAACAGTAATTAAATGACTCCTAATGACTTATTGCTATACTAATAGATCAGTGCATCATTGAACCTTTACCAGAAAAGCTTATTCTTTCAGTAGATGGAAACACCTAGACCCAGAATTTGTCAGTGTTGAGAGTAGAAGACAATGGGAACACTCAATTCAAAATAGTATTTGTTTATCAAGCCCCTCCCATCAAGGCTTAGTGATATATGTTAAAGAGAAGGCACAAAGATTGTAACATCTGCTAGTGATAGAGGACTGCAAGGAGTGATTTTTTTTTCTAATAAACTTACAGAAAGTATGACATCACACACAAGACCTGGACAGGCTCTAGCCAGACAGATTCCCAGCACTAAAATGAAAGTCAAAAAAGTCCTTTCCCTAACCTAGAAACTATTTACAGTTGCTATCTGCTGGGAAAGAGAAAATAAAACTTCTTTAATGGAGTGTCACTGGTCCATTAATCACACTCCAAGGCTGAAGACCTCAAGCTCAGGTATACTTAGACAACCCCAAACAGATTTTCTCTGTCTCTGTCTCTCTGTTTCTGTCTCACTGTCTCTCTGTCTCTGTGTGTTTGTGAGCTCCTTCTGGCTTTTTGCCTTAATTTACTTTTTATTTTTACTTGTATATATTTTTTTTGAGAGAGAGAGAGAGAGAGAGAGAGAGAGAGAGAGAGAGAGAGAGAGAGAGAGAGGAAGAAGAAGAAGAAGAAGAAGAAGAAGAAGAAG
>NW_018393805.1:22072-31689 GCF_900095145.1 Mus pahari | reverse complement strand
AGAAGAAGAAGAAGAAGAAGAAGAAGAAGAAGAAGAAGAAGAAGAAGAAGAAGAAGAAGAAGAAGAAGAAGAAGAAGAAGAAGAAGAAGAAGCTGGATTGGTAGGTAGATGGAGAGAAGAAATACTATAATAAAAATATATTGTATGAAAAAATAATAAAATAAACCAACTCTTCTCTCTCCAGAGACCAGTAATTGCTTTTATATCCCCGGGGAGAGTGGAGCCTCCTAAGTCCCCCCCCTTACACATATGTAACTGAATATTACAGGGCTCAATGTAGCTATTACTGTTTTTTACAGTTGACCACAATTGCTATACGTTCAGGGGGCATTGATTGGCATGCCCAGCAGACACCAATGTCTATAACACCTTTCCGCTTCAATACTGTAAGTTTGTGACTCCTAGTAATGTCAGAAACTATATCTATAAAGTGTCACTAAATGACTGCTCTCTTTTACAATATCTTCAACTTCTTTAAAGACTTGACGCTTTTTGTCGTATCAGTCTTTCATTTTCTTTTCTTTCTTTCTTTGTTTTTTTGTCTTTCCTTTTCTTGATGTGGGCTAGCTCAAGATATTTGATATTCTTGTGGCTATTGTGACAGGTGAAGTCGAAACAGGAGAATGTCGATGAGTTTGCATCTAGCTTGGGATACAGAGTGGAGCCTTGTCCTCGTAAAAAAACAGAAAACATTCACACAGGAAGATATATGGTATTTTTATTTCTGGTCTTTAGATTTTATATGTAGAGAAGTTTTTAATTGTGTGCTTTGTAATTTTCTTGTTATGGTTGTATCCACCATTTTAGGACCAACTTCAAAGGCCTATGATCAAACAAGGAAAGATCAATAACATTGAAACTTCAGTACAGTTGAGAAACATTTCTTAACTAGCTTGTTTTGATAATGATGATATTCTGCACTTACGTAAAAATATCTTCAGTACTCTATTTGAATGGGAAATTTTTTTCTCCATGGAAACTCATTTCCCTTAGTAAAGTTACAGTGAATTATCCTTTATTCTTCAAGTCTCAGTCAACTCAGGCAAACTTTTGTAAACTTCTTTTTATTCTCCATTCCCTTTCTGATGTTAAGACCTCCACGGATGGTCCATGTCTTTGTCTAGCATGATACTAACTTAAAAAAAGTAGGACTGGCAGCTATTGGTATGTAAATAGGTAGATCTCCATGGACCAAGAAACTTGACTCAATAGATGGGCAATAAAAATGGATTGGTTATTCAGTCTTAGGTCCATTCTGTGAGACAGCAGATTTCTCTCTTAGTATTTCCCAGATATTAACAAGCTCAAAGTCATTCAAACGTAAGTCATTATGAAGCCATAAACACTCAGATGTATTTACTGAGTTTCAAGAATATCATTAATAGCTTTATGATTCTTTTGTGTATATTGTAAATTGTTTTGGGTAAAAAGTAGTTTGAACACTTTCAGTAATGCGATGATTTCCACTGCATATTTGTAAGAACTGTACCTGTGTCACTGGGTATTCTAATGAGATACAGAGAAGAAAGACACAGGATGTAATTTACAAATGGACATGTTCAACTCTCCTTTTTCAGTTCTTACACTTGTTAATAATTTACATTAATGTTTAGTCGTATTTGTAGTCTCTATATATACATATTAACAAGTGTGTTTTATAAGATAGGTAATCGCTTTAATAATAAGAATATTTATAACCACCAGCACAACAGAGCTAATAAGGAGTCAGGTATGTGGTATTTCATAGTTGGAATCATTTGTAGCCTCCTTCCTTTCACTCTCTTTCCCACCTTGCTCTCTACTCCTCTCCCCTTCTCCTTTGTTTTCTGTATGGTGTTTGGAATGAACCCAGGATTGTAGACATGATAGGCAAGGTTTTTGCCACTGAGCTGCATTCCAGCTTTTTAATTATCTTAAGAATTTCTCATTCATGAAAGTTGGGGATGGAGAGTGATGGTTCAGAGATTAATGGTACTCTCTGCTATTCCAGAGGTCCTGGGTTTGATCAGTAACATCAACATAGCAACTAACAACTATCAGTATCTCCAGTTTCAGAGGATTGCATACACTTTTCTGACTTACATGGGCATTAGTCATGCTTGTAGTGCATGATATGGACGTAGAAATATACATATAAACATAAAATAACAATAAACAAATCACAGAAATTTAAAACAGAATTCATTCCAGTTTCCTCTTTATGTGTGCAAAGCTGTTTTTATCTCTTTCAACAAACTGCATTGGTTACTCATTACAAGGACATCTAGGATAAGGCCAAGCATTTATTTGCTGTCCTGTGAAAGAAACCAGAACAGTATCTTGTCAGTTGGAGGACTGAGAAGCCATGGATTCTAAGCAGCAGACAGTGCGACTAAATGATGGTCACTTCATCCCTATACTAGGGTTTGGTACCTATGCATCTCAAGAGGTAATGATAGCAATTGGGGTTGAGAGTTGAAACAAAGAGAGCTTGGGTAGGTGGGTTGATATGGCATGCACAGTCATTGAATTCTGATGTGATTCTTCAGGGCTAACCTAATTCTTTGTTTTAGCAGTCTAGAGTTATTTCTTGTGCAAGGAAAAGTCAGATGACATTCATCATCAGGGACTTATCTAAGAGCCTATTCCCAAATTACTGTGAGCACTAGTTTTCCCTTTCATTTCTCTCCATCCCAATTAGGCAGAAAAAATGAAATCAAACCAAGAGCACTGCCTGATCAACACTGATACTGAGTATATTTTTAAAAGGTGCTTTACCTGCTTTAAAACTGTGCGGTTCTTGTTCACGTGGTCGGTAGTTTTATATCACCTTGATGCAACTAAAGTCATTTGGGAGGAGGATATGCCAATTAAGAAAATACCTCCATAAGATCAGGCTGTAGGGAATTTTCTGAATTAGTGATTGCTGTTGGAGATCCCAGTCCATTATAGGCGATACCATCACTGAGTACCATAAGAAAGGATACCTAGCAAGCCAAAAAAGAGGAAACTGTTAAGCATCACCCCTCCATTGCCTTTGCAATAGCTCCCTCCTCCAACAGGAGTTTCTTGAGTTTCTGCTTTGATTTCCTTGAGTGATGGAGTGTGACATGAGCATTGTAAGATTAAATTAACCCTTTTCTCTATGAGTATATTTTGGTCATAGTGTTTTATCACAGGAATAGAAACTCAAAGACAATGAACCCTGGAGAAACATACTCCCCTTTTTTTCCTAAATTGCCTTCGATTTTATATAAAATAAACTTCCTTATGTGCTTACTACATTACCATTTCATTTTTATCCTTTAATGTGGTTCTGTATTTTTAATTAAAATCTATCCAACTTGACAAAAAAAACCCAGTAATTTTATTCCAATCACAATTCCTACAAAATAAGAAATTGAAGCTTAACAAAGGGCATGTATGATATTCTTAATTTCCTAGATATAGATCTCTTCTTTTGAATATACATCTTGCTAAAAGTTTTAATATTTGTTATGCAGTCAAAATGGCATTGCAAAAAACTTTATACTATACCACTGTCTCCTCAAGTTCTTTTTGACAAACAACATTTGATGATCCCTAGGCATCTTCTAATTTCATAATGTTATACTTTTATGATATTGTTGACATCTTCTTATTTCATAACAGAAGGATGGAAGTTTTCTATGAACTGCCGTGCAAAATGTAGGGCTCATGTGTACATGCTTTTATCTAGGATACAGTAAGCCAGGGGTAGTTGTGTAAGAATGAATAAATGAACATCCTAGAAATGTAGACTGTAAAATATTTCTATTTAAACAGCTGCATTTTTGCAAATTCAGTGTTAGAGACTTTGATATAATCTCTGCAACTTCCCTGAAGGAAGGCTCATGGATGATTCTACAGTGTTTCTTGTTTATGTGGTATTGTGTCACTTTTTCCTGTACAAACTTCATGGCTTCATTTACCTAGGCTTCTTCTAGCAAGTATCAGCTCCTGGAGTACAAGTGGGAATGCCCAATGCCACTGACTAATCTATAATTGATTGGACTGGGTGCCTTACTCTTGTGACACCATAGCAAAAGTCCAGACAAACTTGGTTGCATTCTTCATTGCAAATGAACACCTCAATGAAGACATGGGGAGACTTGATGCTGAAGAAGATGTTTCTTTTGTTCTTGTGCCCTAAGTATGCTAAGCCGTATCTATTTCTAAATTCTGCTTTTGGTTGCTTTTTTAGGTACCTAAGAGTAAGGCTACAGAAGCCACCAAAATAGCTATAGATGCTGGTTTCCGCCATATTGATTCTGCTTTTATGTATAAAAATGAAAAGGAGGTAGGACTAGCCATCCGAAGCAAGATAGCAGACGGCACTGTGAAGAGGGAAGATATATTTTACACATCAAAGGTATTGAGAATATAGTATGCAAGTGAATGATGCATTGAAATAATCTTTGTATGATTAGGTCAGTGAATGTTGGTGAACTAAAACATAGACAAAGTTGTGAGCTTCAGTTTTCTCATCTTTAAATTCATCAACAGAATGTTAACTACCTTCTTATCTGAGTATCAGTTCACCAGTATATGATTTAGAATGGGCAAGAAAACTGGCTTTTTTAACTTCCTGAATAACTACACAAAATTTTCATTGCTCTGAAAACTATTTGTCTCTTTCATCAATAAGATACAATATTAAAAGAAAGCACTTTCTGTGTTAAAGAAGATATAAGTAACTAATTCTCCTTCTATATCTAGAGAGTAATTGGATATTAAATATATTTTCCATTCAGACATATAAATGAGACATGGATTCTTCCAATTTTAATTGACTAATACATTAGATTATTATTTTCTTCAGTAAAAAATGTTTTTATAATTAGAGCAAAAGTACTAGAAAAAGTAAGAAGTATATAAAAGTACACTGTTAAGTCACTAGCAGTTATAGTCATTATTTATTATTATGTACTATATGTAATTATGAATATCATACTTTTCTGGGACTGCTACCAACACCACAGAGCACTGACCAATGTATGTGTTATAATGGCTATGAATTTGTTGTGTGTAATTTTAAAATGCATGCTTGCTTCTTGCTCAGTGCTGGCAATGGCCATGTTACACAACCCCCACAGTGTCTTTGCCAAACCACTAACGACTGCCTCATGGCTGGGTTGTGTCATTTCTCCTGCCCACCTGAGTCAACTCAGATGGAAAACACCAGACAGCCTCAGTACTTTAAAACCAGCCAGATAACACAACTGCTGGGCTAAGAATTTCCTATACTAATATAACAGTAGACTTTTCCATCCTCTTATTTTAGAGTTTCTTTCCTACGTAATTTTCTATAAACTAAAATTACCTATGTTTGTCATTTTCAAATTTTTGTAATTACAGAAAGGCATGATTTCAATGTGAAAGGTCACACCATGTCAATATTTTAATTTTTTCTTAAATAACCTTAATGACGACACTGTTTATTACACCTTTATTTTTTTTTAAAGAGGAAATTGAACTATAGAGACTGGAAATATCAACATCTCAGTATTAGCCTAAATAATATTTTACAATCCTCCTAAATGCATGTTGTCTGACTAGTATTATTATAAGTTATCTTTCTTCCCCCATGTGTGCTTTAAAAAATATATTTATTGTAAGTTTATTAGTGTCTTGACTGCAAGGGTGTATGTGTACCATGAGTTAGCCTGCAGAGACCAGAAGGGGGCATCAGATCCCCGATGAGCATCAGACAACTCTAACTAGAATGAAAGGATATTGTGAGCTACCAGTGGATGCTGAGAACTAAATCCAGGTTGTCTACAAGAGGAGCAAGTGTGCTCTTGCTAACACTTCTCGCCAGCCCTCCATGGGTTATTCTGAGTTTGCATATTTTTGTTAGGCTTCTGTTTATATAGACAGAGCAGCATTGCTTTCTGTTCAGGTAGAGGTTAGAGATGCTTGAAAGCACACATGAAAATTAATCATTTTATCACCAGCCATTTTACTAAAAAGTTCAGGGACTCAAAATTAACCCAAACTAACCATACAGAGAGAGCAAATGCAGACCGCACAGTTTTTCTACTGGCAACATACTCTGTCATTTTACAAGGATTTCAAATGGCTATTTAGACCTAGAAGAGCACAAAAGTTTATGATCTGAGAACAATTGCTTCTTTATTGTTGCTTTTCTATAACATGCCTGACCCATAGTATTATTGGGCAGCTTGGAACATCCCTAAGACATTTACACAAGGATTATTTACATTAAAAATAGTAGTTAAGGGTGAGGTGACCATTCATATATGCTAACCAATCATAATGTATATGCAGAAACAGTTATAGTGTATTAGATGCTTAAAGTCTTTTATAAATTCAGTGGAATAAAAGTTTGAGGATAAATTATCATAACTTGAAAGCTTTGTGGCTTGTTCAGTTGAAAAACAAATTCAAGAAGAAGACAAATATTATCTCCCATGATTGTCAATGTGACACCAGTGTCTGTGTTAGGTAAAGTAACTGAGCAAACTCTGGAAATTCAATAACTCAAAGTCAGATCCATTCGTCAACATTTTCAGGTTTGGTGTACTTTTCATCGTCCAGAACTGGTGCGGGTCTGCTTGGAACAGTCATTGAAGCAACTCCAGTTGGACTATGTGGACCTGTACCTCATTCATTTCCCAATGGCCATGAAGGTATGCAGTGTGGATCACCAACAAACTTCAGCTCTAATTCATAAGTTTTCTGGTTGGTTGAATTCTATAAAGTTTAAAAACATAGTTCAGTTAATTTTAGAAAACCTTCCAAATGTTTTATGCAAGGAGTTGATACGATTGTGTAACTGAAGAATCTAAGTCATTAATAGTTTAGCATTCCAAGTAGTTTTTAAAATGTCTCTTTTTTTCAATTGCTGTATTACTATAAAATTGCCAAGGTTTTTAAAAAGTGGTTTTTATTTTATTTTATGTGTGTGTTTTGTGTGCATGTATATCTTCTACCTAGTACACAATGAATCCAAAAGATGGTATTAACTGACCTGGGCTGAGTTACAAACAGTTGTGAAATGCCTTGTGGGTGGTAGAAATTGAACCTATATCCTCTGGAAGAGCAGCAAATGCTCTTAATCATTGAAAATCTAACTCTGTATTTGCTTAGTTTTTATTCCAGCAATTTCCATCGGTGAGAAATTTAGATTGGAAGTAGTTTTAAGTTCTAGTTCTTTGATATCTGTTGGATTCCCTGCATTTTACATCATCAAGGAATTTTTAAGTATACCACTCTACTTCTGGAGAGATGGCTCAGTGTTTAAGAGTACTTGGTCATATCAAGGAACTTAGCTCAGTTTCCAGCTCCCACTTCAGGTAGTTCATAATTGCATATAAGTTCAGCTCCAAGGGACCTCACTACTTGCTACTCTATCAGCACCTTCACAGTTCTCATACATCCATATGAATACACACACACACACACACACACACACACACATACACACACACACACACACACACACAGAGAGAGAGAGAGAGAGAGAGAGAGAGAGAGAGAGAGAGAGAGAGAGAAAACAAACAAACACAGAAATAATACAACAATAACAAAAAAACTCAACAACCCTGTCTTCTCATCTTTTGTTCATTTGCCAGACTTGAAGCACCCATAAGCATGAGGAAGACTGGTTGTTTACTGTGGGTCAATAGTGGAATTTATTGTTGGTGGAAATCACTGCCACGATCTTGCCAAATTTCTAAGTGAAGGTGGCATTGAACATAAACATAAGTCAAGCAAGAAAGTATAAGTACCCAGAAATAACTTCTTTATTCAAATAAAATTATGTTAAAAAGAAAGGGGTAGGGGAGCAAGGGCGGGGGGAGAGTATAGGGAACTTTCAGGATAGCATTTGAAATGTAAATAAAGAAAATATCTAATTAAAAAAAGAAAGAACTGTGATTCTCAAGAACATTCTTTACATCTCTATATTCAGAGTATATAACAAGTGTTTCATAAAAAATGATCACCCACCTGCTAGAAGTTCTAGTCATAGCCCTCTCTTTAGACTTGCTTTATTATTGTGGGTAAATGCATTTCTTGAGAGATTACATGACATTTGTCTCTATTTTAGTCAGAAGAAAATTATTTTCCACAGGATGAGAATGGAAAATTCATATATGATGCAGTGGATATCTGTGACACCTGGGAAGTGAGTACTGGGGTTAAAAAGCACAGCCGGAAATACAGCGAGGGAGTGGAGAGTCAGAGCAGTGAGAGTGAGGTGTGCATGCTGTTATTAAAACCAATACTCTTTTTGAGGGCTAGTTTATTTTAGATGTGGGGACCATGTGACAGAAATGAAGGGGAGGCTTGCCTAAAATGATGATAAAGAATCTAATTGATTAGGGATCGCTCATGGTCATCTTAATAATTGATAGTATCGTTTTCCTTACAGTTTTATTTTTAATGAAAAATTATGCCAAGAGGTTTACTTTTTATTTCTTTACAGTATTCTTTCTAACAATTTGATTTTTCATTTAATAATTTAATTATTTTTATGTGCAGTGTGATCTGTCCTTATGCCTCTATGGGGTACAACTGCATGGCGATGTTAGATCCCATGGAACTGCAGTTATAGACAATTGTAAGCCACTGTGTAGGTTCTGGGAATTGAACCTGGGTCCTCTGGAAGATGAGCCAGTGGTCTTTGCCACCCACCCATCTCTTCAGCTCTGTTTTTCATTTAAACTAGTTTATATTTTGGCATATTTTCCTCTCTAGGCCATGGAGAAATGCAAGGATGCAGGATTGGCCAAGTCCATTGGGGTGTCCAACTTTAACCGCAGGCAGCTAGAGAAGATCCTGAACAAGCCAGGGCTCAAGTACAAGCCTGTTTGCAACCAGGTGGGGTTCAACATGCTCCTGTCTTTCCTTTTGATTCCTTTCTTCCTCTGCAGTGACAGATGCCAACTGGGGGGGAAAATAACACTAGAAAGTGTGAATCTTTGAGATGATACATTCCTCACCATCTTTGAATTTTTCTGGTTTCTGCCATCAGAAGCACATTTATTGTGTCAATGACTTGTCTCCAGAATTATTATTAGCAACATTAAGGGAAATAGTCAAGTTTCTTTATTGCAAACTGTGACCTAAATCATACATATATTTGGAATATGTTTCATGTTCAATTCTCATGTCATATTTGAGACTCCATCAATGATTTTGCCTGAGTTAGTCAATCTCTTTGGCTTGGAAATCATTTCATTTTTTAGTACTTTGTTGACATGTCTTACCTGAGACATCCTTTGAAAATTTTAATCTGGTAAAATTATTTCTGCAAGACAGAGTAAACATTAAAATTTTCATAATTGTTTTTTGAGAAAGAAAGCTACTCTAGTGATTACTACTGACTTGACTATCAGTACTCTTTACGTGTGTTTATTTCTTATTTCTTCCATGTTATTTCTTCCTTAGAAATCCTCCCATATACCATTTTTCCTCATTCAAAATCAATTTGTAAAATTTTTGATTAATTGCTGTTATATACACACATGTATGTATGTTTGTACATAAATATATACCTATATATAAATCCATGAATACAGCCTTCTCAGTCTGTGTGTATATATATATATATATATATATATATATATATATATATATAGTATTTCTTCTAT
>NW_018393805.1:0-22057 GCF_900095145.1 Mus pahari | reverse complement strand
TATATATATATATATATATATATATATATATATATATATAGTATTTCTTCTATTTTCAGAATTACTTAGTTTCCTGTTGTTCTTTTTGCATTTTAGTAAGAAATCTTTTATTGTTAGTTTTTGCATGTACTTGATTTATTTTTTTTTATTATTCAGATATGCATAAGTGACACTACTAGGTTGTCCCATAAATGTTTTTGCTTTCCCTTATGAATGGTTATTAATTTTTGTTCTAGTGTGTTATTTAATAATCAAAATTCAATGAGTTCACTCCCTGCCCCATATCTGAAATCAGTCATGACTCACAATAGCAAACACAGGTATTTGTATCCATCAAGTTGGATATAGATCTCACTCACCTCAGAAGTGCTATTTCTTCAACTGTTTCCTCCAGTGTAAGTACTCATTTAAAATATGTCAATCTGGAGCAATTAATGGGAGGAAGTGGAAGAAGATGAACATGCTCAAAATGTGTGACATACTTTATTAGAAATATATATATGAAAGTTCTCACTATGTGCAATGAATATAAGACAATTAAGTTATCTAATCATGGACCTACCAAGATGGTTCAGTGGGTAAAGTGTCTTGTTTCCAAGCCCTTTGATTCTTGGAACCCACATGGTAGAAGGAAAGAACTGATACCACAAGTTGCCTTCTGACCACCACATGTTGAATATAGCATGCACAAAAAGATCTACCCCTCCACAAAAGTACATAAACAATTTAAAATATATCTTACTATGAAGATGATCATATTTTCTTTTCTCCATTTGCAGTCTTCCTTCTCTTGCTTCTTCATATTCTATCTTTCTCTTTGATTGATGAGACATAGTCTCTATGTGTAGCCCAAGATCATCTGAAATTTATTATAGCCTAGAATGGCCTAAAGTTCATTGCAATCTTCATGTTTCAGCATTCCAATATACTGGGTTATGGTCTGAGTCACCACACCAGGCCTGAGAGTGATATAATCATTTCAAATTCCACTAAATCAGCTGTATAATATTTTTTAACATTTTTTTACATTGAATGTAGAATTTTATATAAATTGGCATGTTTCTATTTCCTTCATCTACAGGTAGAATGTCATCCTTATCTCAATCAGGGAAAACTTCTGGATTTCTGCAGGTCAAAAGACATTGTTCTCGTTGCTTACAGTGCTCTGGGAAGCCATCGTGAAAAAACATGGTAATATGGACAGTGAGAGTCAAACAGAAGGAAAACATTGTTCAATAAATTTCTTATCATTTATTATAGTTTTTTTCTGAAATGAACTGGAAGCATGGAGAAATATCATTTGGGGGAGAATAAAAACCACAATGGCTTTATAATTCCACACATTGGAAACCCTGGCCTGAATATCAACCTAGCTATGCATTAGACGTCTTCAGACAAATCAAAAAGTTAGGAAAAGCAATTTAACACTTCTACCTCTCTTCCAGGGTTGATCAGAGCTCTCCTGTTCTTTTGGATGATCCAGTTCTTGGGTCAATTGCAAAAAAGTACAAGCGAACTCCTGCACTGATTGCCCTTCGTTACCAGCTGCAACGTGGGGTTGTGGTCCTCGCCAAGAGTTTCACTGAGAAGAGGATAAAAGAGAATATGCAGGTGATGAATTGCTGCAGGTGTATATTTTATATTTCCTGTGCATACTCATATTTTATTTATATTCAGAGTTTTAATCACTTTGAATGCAGTTTATATCAACTCTTTTTCACATCTTCACTCTTTTAAGGTAAATGTCTGCTCATTGCAAATAAGGAATCAAGTATTCCATTAATACTAGTAGTGCTAACATCAATCCACACCTATTTATTGGCTCTTTATGAAAAGTCACTAATTTAGCTTATTGGTTTATGGTTAGGGATTCCTGTGCGATGGTCTGATCCCAGTCAGGCTATTCTCTTCTTGGTCATTCTCTGTCTTGTTCTCCAGTGAAGAGGCTCGCACATATGATGAGCTGTGTGGTGTCCATTCCAGGATAGACCTAACAACCCTTACTGGAGCTAGTCTCTTCTCCGTTATCATTGTGCTGGCCAGTTCCCTCACATTACACAATCACCAAGTAATTTCTGAATTCTCTGTAATATTTTCATGTGTACACTTATATCAGGTACATCATTCCATCTCATAATACAACTGTGACTCAAGACATGTGGCTACAATTCTTCCACATCCAAATGTGGACACTGCTACATTCATTAAATACAGAATGAAATTCGGAAGACACAAAAAAGAAGAGATGTTCTTGTACTCTATCTCTTTCATTTTTTTTTTTCATTCTGTAAGTTCACTGCTCTTACATTCCGTTTTTGCTAAGATACCTCATTCCACAATGTACCATTTCCCCATTACTTTAAATTAAATATTATTGTGAATATGGGTTCCTTTACTACATATTCAGATTCTTCCTGTCTTCTTTTTTCCTTTCTTTCCCTCACTCCCTATCTTCTCTCTTTCTCTCTTTCTCTTTCTCTTTCTCTTTCTCTTTCTCTTTCTCTTTCTCTTTCTCTTTCTCTTTCTCTTTCTCTTTCTCTTTCTCTTTCTCTTTCTTTCTTCCTCCCTCCCTCCCTCCCTCCATCCCTCCCTCTCTCCCTTTCTTTCTTTCTTTCTTTCTTTCTTTCTTTCTTTCTTTCTTTCTTTCTTTCTTTCTTTCTTTCTTTCTTTCTTTCTTGACAGGTGTTAACTCTCGTGCATGAAACACAGCCAAATTCTTCTCCATTACCTTAAAAAAAAAATCACACTCTGGTTTTGCCAGATTCTTAAGTTTAACCAGAAATACTGTTCATCATTTCTTTTTTTTTCAAAGATTTATTTATTTATTATATGTAAGTACACTGTAGCTGTCTTCAGGCACTCCAGAAGAGGGCGTCAGATCTTGTTACAGATGGTTATGAGTCACCATGTGGTTGCTGGGATTTGAACTCCAGACCTTTGGAAGAGCAGCCGGGTGCTCTTACCCACTGAGCCATCTCACCAGCCCTGTTCATCATTTCTTATATTGACTAAAACAAAATTTTATAATTTAAAAATGGATGAGAATTTTGTTATCAATGAACCTATTTCTAAACTTATTTTTTACATTGATTAATGTATTTCCTTTTAGGGGTGAATCCACCTTCGAGATGTCCTAACTCTCATTTTTATACAAACCTATATAGGTCTTTGTCATTTTATATGGATTAATCTGTTATAGGAATTTTCAATCGGTTTGCTAATTTCTCCTCAGAGGATTTAAGTATTTTTTTTTGACAAAATTGATATTGCATTGAACTTATTAATTATTGTACAGACTGTGGCTGTTTGACAGTTTTGAGAGGTTTAATCAATCAATCATCATCATCAAATTTTTCTATTCTTTAAGTGTTTTTCTGTATGAGTTGCTAACTTCTATAAGTTTCAAACAAAAGAATTTGTATTTTTTCTGTTCTCTCCTATTGAGTCAGAGAAAACATATTTTTATTGATAGCTTTCTCTTATTTCATTAGCTGCCAAATGTGCAAAAATTATAAAGAAATTTTGAAAGAAGGGTCTGTTACTTAACATGATTGATGTCAAGGTAGTTTAACCATCTTTTTCTCAGTGTTAGGACTAAGAGAACCTTTGGTTTCATGAGCCCATTTGTTTCCATTTTTGAATAATAGGAGACAATCATGTTGATTGAGTTAGCCTCATTTTTTAAAGGACAATTTTCTTCATGGCACGTCTTTGTTCTTTGAAAATTAGTTATTAATTGTTTTCAGAGCTATACACATAGCTATACACATAGATCAGAGCATTATTTATCCATCTTAAGAGAGGACCGAACCCAGAGCCTTGGGCTTTCTAGTCAAACACCCTACCACCAAGCTAAATCCCCAACCCCTAGTTATTAATATTTACAGGAGTCTTACTTTGAATTGCATTAAGATGACATTTCTATATTCTGGTTGCACAAGTTTTAGGCATAGAATAAAACTGTGTTGATGAGACGACTTACTCGGTGTCCGCCACTACTTCTTGCTATTACAGTCTTTCTGCTTGCCTTCCCCATAGATTCCTGGGGCCTGAGGGGATTAATGAAGATGCTCTCAAATAGGTCTAAATGTTCCCAAGTGTTTCACTGTATTCACACTGTAGAATTATGGGTCACCACATTAATTTGCATCAACTTCATTAAGCCTCTCTTAAGATAGATAAATAATGCTTTGATCTATGTGTATAGAGATATAACATTAGGAATCATTTTATTGCCATATTCAAGCCACAAGAGGACTGAAGTTCATATAAATTCACAGAGACTGTCAAAGCATGAAAACAAACTTCACAGGTTTAGACAAGAAAAAAAAATCAGAATAAAAATGAGGAAGTAGATGAAGAATCCCACCTCTAAACAATCAGAAGCTATTTGCCACTGAAACCGGATGGAGAGAATCTGTTTGCTTCCAGGAATATCAACTATACATCAGGATAGGCTCCACTCCCAGGAATAATTGACCAACACAAAATGAATTCTACATTTTTTTTTCCTGAGATTTTATTTTTATTTTTTCTCATTAAATTTTATTTTATTTATTTATTTATTTATTATTATTATTATTTTTTGAGACAGGGTTTCTCTGTATAGCCCTGTTTCTTATTTATTTATTTATTTATTTTAGAGATGAAATTGGGTAGGTAGGGAGGTGAGAGGAATTTGAAAAACATCAGGAAAGGGGAAAATTATTCAAAAACATTGTAGGAAATATTTTTAAATTAAAATAAAGAAAAAATTTTATCAGTGGCAACTACTGAATTATGTTAAACATTTAACTACTGTGCTTTGTTTTAAACCTATGAAAAACATGATTAAGGTCATGTTTAGAATTATAGTGGGTTTCTTCCTTCCTAAGCTTACTTATTAATATCTTTGTATATGAGACTGTTCATTTTAATTCAGGAATTAGTTTCTAGAATTCTCATTCTCTCTCTCTCTCTCTCTCTCTCTCTCTCTCTCTCTCTCCTTTCTTTTTTATTTTTACTTATTTTATTTATTTACATTTCAAATATTGTCCCCCTTCCCAGCCCCACCTTGACGAGACTCCCCACCCCCCTTGCCTAGCCCCTTCACCTCTAAGAAGGTGCTTCCCTACCCATCCACCCAATCCATCTCACCTCTCTAGCATCCCTTTTATCTGGGGCATCAAGCCTTCACAGAACCAAGTGCATCCCCTCCAATTGATGTGAGATAAGTCAGTGCTCTGCTACACATGTATCAGGATCCACAGACCCTACCCATATATACTCTTTGGTAGGTGGCTTAGACCCTTGGAGCTCCCAGGGGTCCAGGTTAGTTGATATTGTTGTTCGTCCTATGCTGTGGAAATCTACTTCAGCTCTATCTGTGCTTCCTTTAACTCTTCCATTGAGGTCTGTGGCCTCAGTTCAATGGCTGACTGTAAGTATGTGTATCTATCTCAATCAGGTGCTCGCAGAGTCTCTCAAAGGACAGTCATATCAGGCTCCTGTCAGCAAGTTCTTCTTGGCATCAACAATAGTGTCTGGGTTTGGTGTCTATGGATGAGATGGACCCCAAGGTGGGGTGGTCTCTGGATGGCCTTTCCTTCGGTCTCTGCTCCACCTTTTGTCTCTGCATTTCCCTTAGACAGGAACAATCCTGGGTTAAAAAATTTGAGATTGGTGGGTGGTCCCTGACCCCACCCCTTTAATGGGGGCCACGTCTATCTACTGAAGACTAACTTTTTTTACTTTGTGTATATTTTGGTTATTAGCCCTCTATCACATGTAGGGCTAGTAAAGATTTTTTCCCAAAGGGTAGGTTGTCATTTTGCCATATTGACAGTTTTCTTTGACTTACAAATCTTCATTTTCATGAGGTCCCAGTTTTCAATCATTGATCTTAAAACCTGAGCCGTGAGTATTATATTCAGGAAAACTTGCCTTGTGCCATTGTGTTCAATACTAGTTACCACTTTCTCTCCTGATAGATTCAGTGTATCTGGTTTTATGTGGAGGTCCTTGATTCACTTGCAGTTGAAATTTGTACAAGGAGCTAAGTATGGGTCAATTTGGATTTTTCTACAGGTAGACCAGCACCATTTGTTGAAGATGCTTTCTTTTCTTCATTGTATGGTTTTTGTCTTTGTCAAATTTCAATTGTCCATAGTTGTGTGGATTTATTTCTGGATCTTCAGTTCTATTGAATTAATCAACCTGTTTGTCTCTGTACCAATACAATGTGATTTTTAACACTATTGCTCCATAGTACAGCTTGAGGTCATGGATGGTGATTCTCCTAGAAGTTCTTTTAATGTTGAGAATTGTTTTTACTGTCCCAGGGTTTTTGTCTTTCCCGATGAAGTTGAGAATTTCTCTTTCTCTCTCTGAGAATAATATAATTGAAATTTTGATGGGAATTGCATTGGATCTATAAATTGCTTTTAGAAAGGTGGTGATGTTCACTATGCTAATCCTACTGATCCATTACCATAGAAGATCTTTCCATCTTCTGAAGTCTTCTTCAATTTCTTTCTTCCGAGACTTGAAGTTCTTGTCATACAGAGCTTTCACTTGTGTGGTTAGAGCTGCACCAAGGTACTTTATATTATTTGTGACTATTGTGAAGGATGATGTTTTCCTAATTTCTTTTTCAGCCTGTTTATCCTCTGTAGAGAGGAAGACTCCGTCTTTATATGGTATTCATCACTTAAATGCTTTGATGAATATGTGTTTATGTTCTTGAATATATTAGACAGTTTATCTGTACCATTTAGTATGATGCATTTGTAATAGACAGACTGGCAAATATGCTGTATAAATATAATAATCAAGGGTTTTTTTTTTTTTTGTATGATAGGTGTTTGAATTTCAGTTGACTTCAGAGGACATGAAAGTCCTAGATGGCCTGAATAAAAATATCCGATACATAAGTGGTTCTAGGTAAATAACTTCTTTTTATTAAATTAATTTTTATTAATTATTTATTTTATTTATTTACATCCCAAATGTTGCCCCCTTCCTGGTCCCTGCTCAAAGAGTTCTTTCTCCCCACTAGCCTCTCTAATACTCTGAGAAAGTGGCACCTTATACTCCCACCCTAGGCCATCAAGTCTCTACAGGAAGAGCCATATCCTCTCCCATTGAGGCCAGACAATGCCCTCCTCTGCTACATCATGCTGGGTGCTTTGGATCAGCTAGTATATGTTCTTTGATTGGTAACTTAGTCCTGGGAATTCCAAGGGGTCTAGGTTATTTGTCACTGTTTGTCTTCCTATGGGGTTGTAACCCCTTCTGTTCCTTAAATCCTTCCCCAAACTTTCCCACTGTGATCCCAACCTCCATCCAATACTTTGCTGTGAGTATCTGCATCTGTCTGCACTAGCTGCTGGATACATCCTCTCAAAGGACAGCTTTGCTAATCTCCCGTCTGCAAGTATAACACAACAACAGTAATAGTGTTAGAGTTTGGTGCTTGTCCATGGGATGGATCCCAAGATGGGCTGGTTACTGGTAGCCTATTCCTTCACTCTCTGGCCACTATTGTCCCTGCATTTCTTTTCATGGAACAATTTTGGGACAAAAGCTTTGTAGGTGGGTTTGTGTCCCCATCCCTCCACTGGTGTCCTGTCTGACTACTGGAGGTGGTCACTTCAGGTTCCATATCCACACTGTTGGGCATTTCAGGCTAAGATCACCCACACTTAGCCTTGGAGGGTTCCCCATGCCAGTTTTCTGGGATTTCCTTGAGGTTCCTCCCAACCCCCACTCCAGCAGCTACATATTTTCATTCATGCTCCTGGACTTTAGTAAACATATTTTACTCCAACATTTTTCCTGAGCTGAATATAATGTAAGTATTAGTAGTTTCCTTAATTTAAAGAAGAAATCCAGAAGCAACATTAATCAGAAAAGAGACAAAAGCTTTAGCGGCTATTTCTATTCTCCTGTGGATTCTGTCCTCTGTGACCTGAGCATGAGGTATAGAGCCTGGTTCAGGCTGACACCCTGAACTTACTGCTCTCCTCCTGTGTTATGGAAAGTTTTGGGTCATTAGTGGTGAAGGATGAAGGATGAAGGATGAAGGATGAAGGCTGAAGGATGAAGGATGAAGGATGAAGGATGTTGAAACATTTTGAATTTCAACATCATGTCGTGTGCCCTATCACCTGTTTAATCCCTAAGTATTGTAAATGTGTGAATATACATCCTGTGGACTGTGATATTTCCTCCTGGTGATATTTTACATTTAGCTCAGGCAATTTCATGTTTGCAATGGACTGAAAGCTATACTTTGTTTATATTGCACCCCCCCCCCCAGGCCAAATCACTTTGTTTGTGATTAGAATAACTGACTTAATGAATTCTGTAGTTCATTTGATATTGGTTTTCTAGAATACCAAGATCTCAATGCTGAAGATTAAGAAGGTATAGAGAATAAGATTCTATAAGAATAAGATTACACAGCACTATAACATGGAGAAGCCAGACTCACCTGATGAAGAACTTGTAGGCAACAAGAAATTTTACTCTTCCTTGATTCTCCTTGTATTTTATATATTTGAGGCAGAAAAAGAATATGTAATATATATACTTTTATATATAAATGATATATATATATTCTATATATATTATATAGAATATCATTATATCTATATAATAATATACACACATGTAAAATTAATGAAGAAAGAATGTAATATATATCTTGTCCTTTTGGAAAATTATTTCTAAAAGTACATAAGTATGAGAATTTATGAAAGTTGAGAAGCTTAATGAATAGCATTTCATCTTATACACTCATCTTCCAGTTATAGATTGTGTGTCACCTTGTATAATATTGCATGTATGTATGTGTGTGAGTGAATGAGTGTGCATGAGTCTAACATTGTATCCATCTGGTGGTCAGAGGTCAAACTTGGGTGTCTTCTTCACCTTCCACCTTGTTTAGGGCAGAACATTTTGTTTCCATTGTGTGTTCCAGGCTGCCTGTGGGTTTTCAGGAAAATACCTGTCTCAACTTTCCATTCCACGATGGAAAACTATTACAGAGGCATGCATGTTACTATGCCCAGGTTCACGTGGGTTCTGAGGATCCAAATTCATGTTACATATTTATAACAAAAGCATGTTTTTCTACTCAACCATGTCTCCAGCCCATTTTTTCTACTTTTGAATTACATCTAGTGTAATGGTTATAGTTGACAGCTAGCAAGTAATTGATAAATTAGTAAAATGAAATGGAAATGATACCATTCATCTATATCTGTCTGAAGAGTTTTTTAGTAATGAATGTGTTACTTAGATTCTTTTTTTCAAACTAAGGTAATGAGTTTCTATTTTCATTAAGAAATTGTAATTAAGAGAACTGACTACCTTTATTTGGATAGATGTGCATTTAACTGTTTATTTTCTACGTAAGTCCCAGGAAGGCATCATGATGTGAATTTAGTTTTTGTTCAATTGTTTATACAATAATACTTAAGGTAGACAGTCTGCATTTTTAGAAAATAATTTGTTTATTTTCACACATAACAATTTCAAAATAGTCACTAAAAACTAATATAATTTACTTGTCTTTCTAGCTTTAAGGACCACCCTGATTTTCCATTTTCGGACGAATACTAACAGGAGGTCAATTTTGTGCCTTGTGCCAGATGTCACTGCATTGGAAGAGTATATAGGAAGGGTGTTCCCAAAATGTGATGATTGCATATCACCCTAATTCAAGCTTCTGAGCAATCCTGGCTCTGCTGAATCTGCAATCTTACGCAAGAAAGCAAAAACTGTGTGTAATTCCCCTTTCTAAGAAATAAAAGAATCATTTTTCTTTAGCGTTTATCTATGCCAGTTTATATAATTCATATATTTCAATTTATCCTGAGTCATTTATATCCTGGAAGGATTTGCTTAGAAATGTGTGTGTAGGCATTGAAATAATAAAAGACATTTTACTAATGTATCTGATATAATAGTAAACAGAATAATCATCCTCTGGGAAGTAGCATTAGTAAGTATTTATTAATATTTTTTCTTTAATATTTCAAGAATAAGGAAGCATATCATGTATAGTCTAGAAAATGAGCCATAGATACCAAAGGAAACCCTCATTCCCATTGTTTCTTCAGGAGCTCATACTCAAGTATCTTTGTGGGAGGGTTGACAGGAGGTGAGGGGAAATCAACTTTCTTTTCTTTTTTTTCTTTTCTTTTCTTTTCTTTTCTTTTCTTTTCTTTTCTTTTCTTTTCTTTTCTTTTCTTTTCTTTTCTTTTCTTTTCTTTTTTTTTCAGACAGGGTTTCTCTGTATAGTGCTAGCTGTCCTGGAACTAACTTTGTAGACCAAGTTGGCCTCGAACTCAGAAATCCACATGCCTCTGCCTCCTGAGTGCTGGGATTTAAGGCATGTGCCACCACTGCCCAGCTGGAAATCAACTTTCAAAACACATGAAGAATCAGATGAAGGAAAATTTGGGAGATACATGTCAAGCATGTGTCTTCTGGGAAAACATGGATCAATATACTTTCCTATGTATATCCAACTAATAAAGTTGCACACAGAACTCCCACAATCTCATGATGAGCATCAATTCTGGAGATCAGAATGTGCCCAGGAAATGTAATGCATTTTTCCTGATTAAGGACCCCTATTTAAACTCTTTAAAAAATATTAAGTATTTTTATTTATATTTACTGTTTTACATTTTATTATTTATATTACATCCTGCTCAATGCTTCAGTTATCGCCTCCTATATCCCCCCCACCATTCTTCTTCCCCTTGTCCTCTGAGCTGGTAGGAACCCTCTGTGTATCCCTCCACCTTAGCACATCAAGTGTCTGTCAGGCTAGGAACTTTCTCACTGAGGCCATACAAGGCAGCCCACCTTGAAGAACATATCCCACAGATAGGCAGTAGCTTTTGGAATAACCCCTGCTCCAACTGTTTAGAAGCCACAAGATAACCAAGATGCACATTGAATACATATGTGTGTGGAGGCCTAGGTCCAGCCTGTGTATGTTCTTTGGTTGGTGGTTCTGTTTCTGAGAGCCCAGCATCCAGGTGAGCTGACTCTGTTGATCTTCCTGTGAAGTTCCTATAAACATAGAAGCCAAAGTGTTACCTCCTTGTAGTTCCATAAGAGTACCCCATGCCAATCCACTGTTTGGCTGTGAGTATCTGAATCTGGCTGAGTCAGCTGCTGGGTAGCGCCTCTCAGAGGACAGCCATGAGAGTGTACTATCTGCCAGCATAATAGAGTATTATTATTAATAGAGTCAGAGATTGGTGCTTGAGCATGGCTCTCAAGTTGGGACAGTAATTGGTTGGCTGTTCCCTCAGTCTGTGTTTTATCCTCTGTCTCTGCATTCCTTGTAAAAAGGAAAAAATGGGGACAAAAGTTTTGTGGGTAGATTGGTGTTTCTATCACTCCATTGGGCGTTCTTCCCTAGCTACGGGAAAGTTGATTCTTCAGGTTTTATATTCCCAGTTAGGTGAGTTACACTTAATGACACCCATAGTTATTCTTGGGTGCCTTCCTTATCTCAGGTCTCTGCTTCTTCCTGGAGATGCTCCCTACCTCGTCACCCCCAGGGGATGTAGATTTCCATTCATTCTCATGGCTGTCTGGCCATCCTTCCTGTCTCTGCCTACATATGACCCTGAATCTTCCCCCCCCCATTCTCTTCCAAATCCCCTTCCACCAAATTTCCTCCCATCATCTGACTCTTAAGAGCATTTTAGTCCCCTTTCTAAGTGAGATTCAAGCCTCTTCCCTTGTGCTCTCTTTCTTGTTTAACTTCTTTGGTTCTGTGGAGTCTAGCATGGGTAGTTTGTAGGTTATGACTAATATCCACTTATAAGTGAGTATGTACCATGCATGTCCCTTTGGGACTTGGTTACCACACTCAGCATGATGTTCTCAAGGTCCAATCATTTGCCTGCAAAATACATAATGTATTTGTTTTCAGTAGCTAAATATTATCCCATTGTGTATATGTAACACATTTTCTTTATACATTCTTCAGTTGAGAGACATCTATATTTTTTCAAGCTTCTGGCTATTATGAATAAAGCTGCTATGAGCATAGTTGAGTAAGTATCTTTGTGCGATGGTGGAGCATCTTTTGGGTATATGCCCAGGGATGCTCTTAGATAGGTCTTGAGATAGAGCTAATGCCAATTTTCAGAGAAACTAGCAGATAGATTTCCAAAGTGATTGTACAAGTTTGCACTCCCACCAGCAATAGAGGAGTGTTGCTTTTACTCCCCATCCTGGCCAACATGTGCTATCACTTGAGCTTTTGAAATTAGTGATTCTGATGGCTATAAGATGGAATATCAGACTTGTTTGGATCTCTATTTCTCATATTACTAAGAACTTTGAACATTTCTGTAAGTGCTTCTCATTCACTTGTTATTTGTCAGTTGAGAATTCTCTGTTTAGCTCTGTGCTCCATTTTCTAACTGGGTTATTTGGGGTTTTTTTCCCCATTGGGTTAAATCAGATCACATTAGCAAAGGGAAACTTCTAAGTTTTAGAGGATAATGAATATGGTGAGATAAAAAGAAAAATACTTAACAGTTCAAGAGGTATATAATTTAACTAATTCAGAAAATATGACCAAATATGAATACTATTCAATGTTAGATTTTCAGCTTTAGGTTTTATAGTTAAGAACTGGAAAGCTCGGGTGTGGTGGTGCATGCCTTTAATCCCAGCAATCAGGAGGTAGAGGCAGGCAGATTTCTGAGTTCGAGGCCAGTCTGGTCTGCAAAGTGAGTTCCAGGACAGCCAGGGCTATACAGAGAAACCCTGTCTCGATAAAACCAAAAAACAAACAAACAAACAAACAAACAAAAGAACTGGGAAGCTGACAATTATTGCCTCACATTGAAAAAGTTAACAAACCAATGGGAGCCTTCCTAGGACCATCAGAATATCAGGCCATGGATAAAATTCCTTACCTAAAAATCAAGGAGATCAGAAACACAGCCACCATGGCAGAAAATTGACAATATATCATTTTCTTAATGTCCTTAATAAGAAAGAATATTCAATAACTAGTGATTTATGATTTTTTTTTGGTTTTTCGAGACAAGGTCTCTCTCTGTGTAGCCCTAACTGTCCTGGAACTCACACCAGGCTGGCCTCGAACTCAGAAATCCGCCTGGCTCTGCCTCCTGAGTGCTGGGATTAAAGGTGTGCACCACCACGCCTGGTGTGATTTAAGATTTCTAAGGCTTACTGTACCTGAGAGAACGGGAAGATTTAATCCATCATACTGAACTGTTGAGTAGCATGGTACTAGGAGGTTTAAAGTACAGTCAATGGGAGCAAGTGTACTAACTGCTTGTTGGACTGCAGGACACTTCCTCTGCCTTCTACTTTAATACTCAGCAGAAGGGTGCAACAAGACCACAGAGGATTAAGGCTGAAAAGCTCACGCTTGCCATACTTCTGAATTTGTAGTCTCTAGGATGAAAAAATGGCAATGAGAAGACAGACCTAAAATAAACAGGGGGGAATTTTATGTTCTCACATTTATAGATGCAGTAAATAGGAAGCATATACCAACTCTCAACCAGATTTACACACATAGAACATGCATGACCTATATACTTTCATTATTATTGTGCCTAACGTATCTGCACTTAGCAAATGAGCTCAAAACATGGCAAAATATCTTCATAGTTAAAGCAAATATAACATCCTATAATATATTGCAGAAGTATTGGGACAATGTAACTGAAATTAAATGAGTATTGCCTCTGGTGAAAAGAACATAATAAGGGTTCAAAATAAGTACAATGTAACTGTAGAGGTAGAAATCCTAAGGAAGGTAAGAGAGACTATTAACTTCATAAAGAATGACTGATGTTAAGACTATTTGACAGGATGTATGGTTTCTTGGGGGGTGGGCAGGGATACGTAAACAAATGTTCACTTACCACATAAATTACACTGATGGCAGGATTAAAGAAAAATGCCTTCCAAGTCAAAGTTCTGCATTGCAAGATAGTTCCACTTAAGGAGAGGGGATTGGTCTTCTAAAGCAGCTTGGATGGAATTTTCCCTTCAGTGAACCTTTTACTTTCTATAGAGCAACTTCCAAGGGCTGGAAGCTGGAGAAGAATTACATGCATCATGTATGTGGGATGTGGAGGTTCACTTTCTGAAGGAAAAAGAATTGAGATCTCTGTGCCATAGGCTTCTGCAACTCCTCAAAGAGTACTGATTATTTGTACACTGGCATTAGATCAAAGATGGCTCCTGTTACCAAGGCCAGGGAGGTGGCTGCTTCCCTTATCTTGGAGTTGCAACAGGTGATGATGCCAGCTCCTCCTCTCCTTTTGAGTATCCTCACCAGGCAGGGATTAAATTGGGTCACTGTGATAGTGTGGCAAGATAGAAATGACCAGGGATTTAGGGGCTTGGGATTGGCCCAAAGACTGTATTTAAGTTCTGTTGCATAATAAAATCAGATCTGTTCCCTGATGCTGGTCTCCGAGTCAGATTTCCCTATAACAACTGTTACCATCATTTTCTAGAAAGACTCTCGGGACTTATCATATAATTAGGTTGTAGTTATATTATACAACAGTTTGAAAGCATGATATTTATACATAAAATAAATGTGCAAGAGATGGCCACAGGAAGATACAATTTACAATCTTCTGTGAGCCTTCCCTATGAAATCATGAGAAACGCACTGAATTCCCCAAACAGTGACTTTATAGAATCTATGCTTAGGTTGTTTAAATTAAATTTGTTTAAAGGCTCTACACCCAAGTCTTTAATTGACAGGTTATAGTGCAAAACACCAGAGTTAACACATTCCCAAGTATCTCAAAAGAAAACATGTATAAATGACCCTCATTATATGACAAATCTATAGACATCAACATACCTTTTGTTATGGAATGGGAAGAACTCAGCAGTCCCATATCTCATCTAAGGTTCAGTCTCTGATTATAAACTACAATATACAGCCTGTATGAAGTCAACTTCACAGAGACCTAATTTTCTCTACATAACAGACTTTAATGTCAACATTAAGATATGTTCTTAAAGGCACAGCTCCGTACCTAATTAGTTCTATCCCTCCTACAAGTTAGATCCAAACTTTTAGCAAAAGTTACATTTTCATGGAAACTATGGGTACATTAAAATTTAAAATTGTTGTCTTATACATCGAATTTAGAAAAAAAAAAACCCTCCATTAGTTAGCAGAGGTATAAATAAATAATTAATTTCCATCTCAGGATACCATTTCTTCTCTTTCAGATGTAAGGACTCTCAGAGAATTACCAAGAAGGTAGCTGAAGTGTTACCTTCAATCTTTTCACATTTGGCACGATATTTACACTAAAACGTCACCACTTCTTGTTATTATCTTCACAATATCTCTCTATATATAATTATCAAACTTGCACAGAAGATAAGTGTCAACTCAAAGTTTAAGAAATAGGTCTCCTATTGTTCAGTTAAATAGTCCATGACCAGAAATGGATTGTAAAAGTATAATCCAGTGAGTGCAGTGGATTCTCACCTCTCACCTCAATTTCTGAAAACCACTAGACGTTGTTTTGCAAATAAAACAGTATTTGCCCATACAGATTGCCCTTTGGTACCAGCTCCAGAGAGAGNCTCAGTGAGGTGAGGATCAAAGAGAACTTTCATGTGATGNCTGAGGCTATGGGTTTGCCTCACCCACACAAATTCACCATATGTACTACATATCCAACTCAGGACACTTCTTTAATTAGTCCTTCTATTTTATATTTTCTGGCATGTGTACTTTTTAAGAGTTTTTATCCCTCATAGAATTGCCATTGTTTGCATGCTTACCTTGAGTGTAGATTGGGTTGAAAATTAAAAGTTGGTGTCAGCATTTCACTGAACTTTTCTGGTTAATTTTAACTGTAAACTTGGCACTAACAAGAATTGCCTGGAAAGGGAACCTTAATGAGGATGTATCTAGTCTAGGTACCTTGTAGGCATGTCAGGGGGGGGGATTGTCTGTTTGATAACTGAAGTAAAATATCCACTGAATGTGGGTAGCACCATTTTATGAGTTTGGACAGTAATAGAAAGCAGCAAGGTTAGGAAACTTAGATGAATATTAGCATAAAAAATTAGGCAGCATATTAGCTTTTTTCCCCCTCCTTGGACCTGTTTATTAATACGAATACCTGATAGAGTTTCTATCTTGGCTGCCCTTCTTGAGAGAGTGATAAGTGGGATTGTAAGATGGAAATATTCCTGTTCTCCCTCAGTTGATTTTGATCAGCATATTTATCACAACAGCAGCAATGGAATCAGAAATGGAATGTTAACTGTATCCCCATGTAAATGGCATATCCCTTTTTTCATGTATAAGAGGAGACACCAGGACTAAGTGATTTAACCCTTCATATTACTTGTGCTTTACTTTGCATTTTCTTGCGCACATGTATTTGAACACTCGGCTATTCAATCACTTTGCATTTATCTAATGTCAAGTATCATTTCAACTCCCGTCTTTATAGAGAGTTAGATGTCTTTTCATCTAAAATAGGTATTTTTCTTTAACAACAATAAAGGTTTTAAGTTAAATAAGATATCCTAGGCCCTTGTAGAGACTCCACATAAACCTCATGTGCATAAGCTATTGTTCTAATATTAAAAATTTTACCCTGGCACATGAGGCCCAATGATGTTCTTGGATATTCTCTTATACCAACACTGGTATCTCTACAGGATTAGAGATTTATTGATGCCCCTTGGCTATAAGAGTAGGATGCACTGTTTCCTGAACAGCTACTGTCTTTTCTGTCATCTCTGAATTTCTTGTTTGCCTGTGGGCTTTCAGGAAAATTCCTGTTTCCATTTCCATTCCACTATGGAAAACTGTTACAGAGGCATGCATGTTACCATGCCCAGGTTCATGTGGATACTGAGGAATCAAACTCATATCACATATTAATAACAGTAGCATTTTTCTACTCAACCATGTCTCCAGTCCATTTTTTTCTACTTTTGAATTACATCTAGTATAATGGATATAGTAGATAGCTAGCAAGTAATTGATAAATTTGTAAAATGAAATGGAAATATTACCATTCATCTGTATCTGTCTGAAGTGTTTCTTTATAACGAATGTGCTACTTGGCTTCTTCTTTTTAAACCAAAGTAATGAGTTTCTATCGTCATTAAGAAATTGTAATTAAGAGAACTAACTACCTTTATTTGGATAGATGTGCATTTAACTGTCTATCTTCTACGTAAGTCAGAGGAAAGGCAGCCTGATATGAACTTAGCTTTTGTTCATCCGTTTATACAATAATGCTTAAGGTAGATAATATGCATTACTAGAAATAATTTTGTTTATTTTCACACTAATAACAATTTCAAAGTAGTCACTAAAAACTAATATGATTTACTTGTCTTTCTAGCTTCAAGGACCACCCTGATTTTCCATTTTGGGATGAATACTGACATGGAGGTCCATGATGTACCTTGTGCCAGATATGACTGCATGGGAAGATTGTATAGGAAGTGTACTCTCAACATGTCATGACTACATATCACCCTAATTCAAGCTTCTGAGGAAATCTGACTCTGCTGAACCTACAATTTTAAGCAAGAAAGCAAAAACTATGTACATTTCCCATTTCTAAGAAATAAAAGAATCATTTTTTCTTTAGCACTTATCTTTGCCAGTTTATATAATTCACATATTTCAACTTATCCTGAGCCATTTACATCTTGGAAGGATTTACTTAGAAATTTACTTGGAAATGTGTGTGTGTGTGTGTGTGTGTGTGTGTGTGTGTGTGTGTGTGGATTGAAATAATGAAAGACATTTTACTAATGTATCTGATATAATAGTAAAAAGAATTATCATCTTCTGGGAAATAGCATTAGTAGGTATTAATAGTTTTTTTCTTTAGTATTTCAAGAATAAGGAAGCATATCATGTATAGTCTAGAAAGTGAGCCATACATACCAAAGGCAACCCTGATTCCAATTGTTTCTCCAGGAGCTCAGACTGAAGTATCCTTGTGAGAGGGTTGACAGGAGGTGAGAGGAAATCAACTTTCAAAACACATGAAGAATCAGATGAAGGAAAATTTGGGAGATACATGTCAAGCATGTCACTTCTGGGAAAACATGGATCAATATAATTTCCTATGTACATCCAACTAATAAAGTTGCACACAGAACTCACACAATCTAGAGATGAGCATCAATACTGGAGATCAGAATGTGCCCAGGCAATGCAATGCATTTTTCCTGATTAAGGACCCCTATTTAAACTCTTTAAGGTCTTTTTTTTTAAAATTAAGAATTTTTATTTATTATTACTATTTTATTTTTTATTATTTACATTATATCCCACTCACTGCCCCCTTCCAGTCATCACCTCCTATAATCCTCCCACCATTCTTCTTCCCCTTGTCCTCTGAGCTGGTGGGAACCCTCTGTGTATCTCTCTACCTTAGCACATCAAGTGTCTGTCAGGCTAGAAACATCCTCTCACTGAGGCCATACAAGGCAGCCCACCTTGAAGAACATATCCCACAGATAGGCAGTAGCTTTTGGAATAACCCCTGCTCCAACTCTTTGGAAGCCACAAGATAACCAAGATGCACATTGGATACATACGTGTGTGGAGGCCTAGGTCCAGCCTGTATATGTTCTTTGGTTGGTGGTTCAGTTTCTGAGAGACCCCAGTATCCAGGTGAGCTGACTCTGTTGATCTTCCTGTGAAGTTCTTAAAAACATAGAAGCCACAGTGCTATCTCCTTGTAGTTCCATAAGAGTACCCCATGCCCAGTCCACTGTTTGGCTGTGAGTATCTGAATCTGGCTGAGTCAGCTGCTGGGTAGCGCCTCTCAGAGGACAGCCATGAGAGTGTACTATCTGCCAGCATAATAGAGTATTATTATTAATAGAGTCAGAGATTGGTGCTTGAGCATGGCTCTCAAGTTGGGACAACAATTGGTTGGCTGTTCCCTCAGTTTTATCCTCTGTCTCTGCATTCCTTGTAAAAAGGAAAAAATGGGGACAAAATGTTTTTGGGTAGATTGTTATTCCTACCACTCCATTGGGGTTCTTCCCTAGCTACAGGAAGTTGATTGTTCAGGTTTTATGTTTCCAGTTACGTGAGTCACACTTCATGACACTCATAGTTATTCTTGGGTGCCTTCCTTGTCCCAGGACTGTGCTTCTTCCTGGAGATGCCCCCCACCTCCTCACCCCCAGTGGTTGTAGATTTCCATTCATTCTCATGGCTGTCTGGCCATCCCTCTTGTCTCTGCCTACACATGATCTTGAATCATACCCTCCCTCCATTCTCTTCCAAATCCTCTCTTCCACCAAATTGCTTCCCTTCTTCTGACTCTTAGGACTATTTTATTCCCCTTTCTAAGTGAGATTCAAACCTCTTCCCGTGTGCCTTCTTTCTTGTTTATCTTCTTTGGTTCTGTGGAGTATAGCATAGGTATTTTGTAGTTTATGGCTAATATCCACTTATAAGTGAGTATATACTTTGGGCATTGGGCTATGCACAGACAGTCTGTTTTCCAGTCTAGTTGAGAGCTGAACCCCAGAACCCTCTGGTGATAATTCTCCTAAATGGGACTGAAGGAGTTCTCTCATGCTTCCTGGAACTCTGGCTCCTGTCGATGTTACCACCCCGCCCCCCACACAGCCCCAACAGGAAAAGCATGGCTTTTAGTCATGTAGACAGTATCCCAAGCTTCTGACATTCAGGATAGATTCCTCCCCAGTTTCCAAGCAACAGGAAAGATAACAGCACACCATAAGAAGAGCTGCTTGTCCCCACCTCACTCTCTTACTCCTCTTACTCCTCCTATTCCCCTTACTCTCCTCTCCCCTCCCCTCCCCTCCCCTCCCTCCCTTCTCCTTTCCCCTCCCCTCCTCTTCTCTCCTCTCACCTCCCCTCCTCTTCTCTCCTTTCCCCTCCCCTCCTCTTCTCTCCTCTCCTCTCCTTTCAACGTCTCTCCCTCTCTTACTCTCTCTCTCCTTCTCACTCCCTTTCTTACTCTCTAGCCTTTCTTCTCTCTCTCCCTTTCCCCTTTGTCTCCTCTTGGCCATGGCTTGTCTGTCCTTCTTTTTACCTTCTCTCCTTTCCCCCTGACTCTCTATAATAAAGCTTTAAAACCATAGACTGTCTCTGTTCATTAAGACCCGCTGTTCTGTTCTTACTCTCCCCTGCATGGGAGTCTCTGTCTCTGTCTCTGTCTCTGTCTCTCTCTCTGTCTCTGTCTCTCTGTCTCTGTCTCTCTCCCTCTCCCCTCTCTCCCATATCCCCAGGCCTATAGGGTGTTGCCCTGGGGCCCCTGATTGGGGGCTGCCTCTTGTCTACCGCCCATCAAGTGGGGTCAGTGGCTTAGATGCCCACCCAGGGACAAGTGGAAAGTATCTGGCAGCCCTCCCACATCCACCTGCCCAGAGCATAGGAAGAACTCTGGCCTATGGACTATGCTCCCTTCTACCTCTTTCTTTCGACCCTTTTACTTCCCACAATATACCATGCATGTCCCTTTGGTACTTGGTTACCACATCCAGCATGATGTTCTCAAGTTCCGTTCATTTGCCTGCAAAATACATGATGTTTTTGTTTTCAGTAGCTAAATAGTATCCTGTTGTGTATATGTATCACATTTTCTTATCCATTCTTCAGTTGAGAGACATCTGGGTTGTTTCTAGCTTCTGGTTATTACGAATAAAGCTGCTATGAACATAGTTGAGTAAGTGTCTTTGTGCAATGGTGGAGAATCATTTGGGTATATGCCCAGGGATGCTCTTAGATGGATCTTGAGGTAGAAACCACCAAATTGATTTCCAAAGTGGTTGTACAAGTTTGAGCTCCCACCAGCAATAGAGGAGTGTTGCTTTTGCTCCCCATCCTGGCCAGCATGTGCTATCACTTGAGTTTTTGATATTAGTGATTCTGATGGCTGTAAAATGGAATCTCAGAATTGTTTAGATTTCCATTTCTCTGATCACTAAGGACTTTGAACATTTCTGTAAGTGCTTTTCAGCCATTTGTTATTCGTCAATTGAGAATACTTCGTTTAGCTCTGTGCTCTATTTTCTTTTTTTTTCACCCTTTTTTATTAGATATTTTCTTTATTTACATTTCAAATGCTATCCTGAAAGTTCCCTATATGCTCCCCCCACCCTGTTCCCCTACCTTCCCACTCCCACTTCTTGGCCCTGGCCTTCCCCTGTACTGGGGCATATAAAGTTTTCAAGACCAAGGGGCCTCTCTTCCCAATGATGGCTGACTAGGCCATCTTCTGCTACATGTGCAGCTAGAGACACGAGCTCTGGGGGTACTGGTTAGTTCATATTGTGGTTCCACCTATAGTGTTGCAGACCCTTTCAGCTCCTTGGGTACCTTCTCTAGCTCCTCCATTGGGGGACCTGTGTTCCATCCAATAGCTGACTGTGAGCATCCACTTCTGTGTTTGCCAGGCACTGGCAGAGCATCACAAGAGACTGCTATATCAGGGCCCATTCAGCAAAATCTTGCTGGCATGTGCAATAGTGTCTGGGTTTGGTGGCTGATAATGGGATGGATCCCCAGGTGGGTAGTCTCTGGATAGTCCATCCTTTTGTCTTAGCTCAAAACTTTGTCTCTGTAACTCCTTTCNTGGGTATTTTGTTCCCTNTTCTAAGGAGGAATGAAGTATCCACCCCTTGGTCTTCCTTCTTGGTTTTCTTGTGATTTGCAAATTGTAACTTGTACTCCATTTTCTAATTGGGTTATTTGGGTTTTTTTTCCCCATTGGGTTAAATCAGATCACATTAGCAAAGGGAAACTTCTAAATTTTAGAGGATAATAGATGTGGTGAGATAATAAGAAAAATACATAACAGTTCAAGAGATATATAATTTAACTAATTTAGAGTTATTCAGAAAATATGACCAAATATGAATACTATTCAATGTTAGATTTTCAGCTTTAGGTCTTATAGTTAAGAACTGGAAAGCTCGGGTGTGGTGGTGCATGCCTTTAATCCCAACAATCAGGAGGTAGAGGCAGGCAGATTTCTGAGTTCGAGGC